>NW_007246704.1:303734-324517 GCF_000164805.1 Carlito syrichta | reverse complement strand
ATTACAGGCTGAGCCACCGAGCCTGGCCAGAGTAGAGTTTTTAAACCTGAATTTCTGGGTCAGGATGCTAAAACCATAATTAGTAAATTGAGTTCTTAATTTAAAAGGGGGGCAGGGGCTGGGCATGGTGGCTCAAGCCTGTAATCCCAGCACTTTGGTTGGCTGAGGTGAAGGGACTGCCTGAGCCCATGGATTTGAGAACAGCCTGGGCAACTTAGCAAGGCCTCATCTCTACAATAAATCACAAAATTAGCCGGGCATGGTAGCACATACCTATAGTTTTGACTACTTGGA
Organism: Carlito syrichta; assembly: GCF_000164805.1. NCBI lineage: Eukaryota > Metazoa > Chordata > Mammalia > Primates > Tarsiidae > Carlito > Carlito syrichta. The sequence continues at coordinate 324,223 of NW_007246704.1, read as the reverse complement.
AGGCTGAGGAGGAAGGATCACCTGAGCCTAGGAGGTTGACACTGGGGTGTCTCTGAGTATGCCACCTGTACACCCGCCTGGGCAATGGAATGAGATTCCAACTCAAAAAAGTAAATAAATAAATAAAAGGCAGGGGGTGGGGGCAGGGAGAAAGGAAGGAGAGGGAAGGGTAAGGAAGGAGGGGGAAGGGGGGAAGGAAAGAGGAAGGGACAAGAGGGAGGAGGAGGGAGGGAGGCCTCAGCCACATACTCCAGATGATATGTAGCTCTATATAATCAGGCATTTTGCCATAGCAATACATTAACATTTGTGTTAATGGGTTAAATTATGGGGTAGAGAGTTCTTGGCCAGGTAGTCAATTTCTAACATTAGTAACTAATTGATTCCACTGCTTCATGCTCCTTGCCACTTCTTTCTGTACCATCTAGGTCTTGATAAGATGATCTGAAGTGATATTTCTACTTCAGCATAATTCAAATAAAACATCACTAAATACATTTTTGTTTTGTAAATGTAACTATTTTGTTTCTACTCTTACATATTCAATAGCCAAAATGAAAAAACCCTAGAAAAAAGTACAATCCCTTGAAAGCTTCAGAAGTATACTCACCTAGTAGGCAAATACAGGCCAGTTTTAAAACTTCCAAATATCTGAACCTGAAATAGAAAAAGTTATTACACTGAGGTATCAGATTTTATTATAGTCGCCAAGCTATGGGGAAATGCCAGGTTTTGCTACCCTCTCCTGGTACTTTTTAGTACTGCAAGAACATTCTTTTTTTCATGAAGTGCAAATTCTGTTTTCACAAGCCAACATTCAGAATATAATTGAAATTTATCAGGTTCAAATATGACACATAAACTAAAATACAGCTGTCCCTTGGTATCCAAAGGAGACTGGTTTCAGTTCCCCCTCTCCAAATCCAAGAATGCCCAAGTCCTTGGTATAAAATGACACAGTATTGGCATACAACATATAAAAATCCCTCCTTATACTTTAAGTCATCTTTAGAGTACTTACAATACCTAATGCCATGTAAAATGCTATGGAAAAACTTACTATACTGTATTTTTTATATGCATTATTTTTTATTGGTCTATTTTTATTCCCCCCCCCCTTTATGATCCTTGATTGGTTGGATATGGGGCATGGAGCTTGTGGACAAAAAGGGCAACCTAAGAAAACTTTCAAAAGGATCCATTCAGGTCACTAACGCTCCCTTGTAATACAGAGGCAAATCGTTAAGGATTGTTCCCTAAGAGGAGTCTTCTCACAGATCATGAAGTTAGGGTCAGACTACTTCAATTGCAGGCCAAGTGCTGGCCTAAGGTCAACTCCACAGAAAACACCAGGCACTGTCACCGTAACATCATGCAGCATACAACCCAACATACCCATCTCACCCTGTGGAAACAGTGGAACTCGGGCAGGTATGTGCACGTACGCAATTGTAATCCAGAAGAAACCATAAAAAAGCTCCAGCTTTCGGGTGATATGGATCCAAGAACCTAACCACAACCCCATGTTCCTCATATATAAAAAAATATGAGAATCCCCTACCTCAGAAGGATGAGGTTTAATTTAGACCAGGACTTCTCAGCCCTAGCACTGTGGCCATTTGTGATGGATAATTCTTTGGTGGGAAGAGCTATATCATTCCCAGGATGATGAGTGGCACTGACATCTCTACCCACTGGATGCAGCAGTGCTTCCACAATCATGACAATCAAAAATGTCTGCGGCATTGCCGAATGCCCCCTGGAGTGCAAAGTCACTCTCAGTTGAAAGCCACTAACTTAGATGACACTGGAGAAACCATACGGCGTGTGGTAGCTTTTCAATAAACAGCAGTGTCCTTCCCTCTTCCCTTTACCTCATCATATTCAAAACTTCTTTGTAGCTTCACACCTATAATACCAGCACTTTGGCAGGCAGAGGCAAGAGGATTGCCTGAGCCCACTGGTTCAAGACCAGCTTGGGTAATTTGGCAAGACCTCGTCTCTACAATTAATAAAAAAAAAAAAATTAGCTGGGCAAGGTGGCATGCACCTGTAGTTCCAGATACTTGGAAGGCTAAACCCAGCAGGTCAAGGCTGCAGTGACTGTGAGTGTGCCATTGCACTCCAGCCTGGGTGACAGAGTGAGACTCCTACTAAAAAACAAAACAAAACAAAAACCTTCTTTGTTTTGCCACCTGGACAAAAACCTTCCCTAGCTTTCCCTCCACCACTCTAGGACAGAGTCTAATACACAGTAATGGACTCTAATAAATAACTTCTTTGAATGTAAAAAATTGTAGAATAGACCCACAAAGGAGCCCTAAAAAGTGAAATATTAACTTAGTACCAATCCTGGGCAAACAGTTTGCTTACTGAGTGGGAGCTGTACTGGGAGACAAGGAGCTGGTCTGAGGGGAAAAGAAAAATAGCAGCTTCAAGAAAGGGATGAAAGAGACTCATGCCTCTGCCTGCATTAACCCGAGCAGATAACTTCAGGAGATGATTCCTACCTACCTGACATTTTCATTGAGTTATAAACAATTACATACACAATGCTTACACTGGCAGGTTGGAGCAAAATAGCAGTGAGACTCCCATATACCACCTCCCTTAATAGACCACTATAGCAAGGCTGTGTCTGTCGTTCTTCTCCTTATACTAATGACTCCTCAGTACAGTTTGTTTTCCATAGTTGCTATTAGCACTGCCCAAAAAAATTTTTAAGCAAATCATCTGATTCAATGAAAATAATCAAGAAGACCCACACTCTAAAGGCTGCAGAAAACTGTTTGCCTTTAAAATGTAATGAGCCTGCAGTTCTCCAGAAGCACTTTCAATCGCATTGGAGCACTGCATGGGAGAAAGTAACAGACCAGTCTCCTTCCAGGATGAGGAATACCCCGAGCACAGCCACCTTGGCAGGTACTCACGTCAGCACTGGGCCAAAGCTCCTTGATCACACTCTCGATCCTATTCACCACCTCCATCCGCATTTTCTCCTCCTCAGGCCTTGGAGACATGTATTCATAAAAATCACTGATCTCCTCATGCAGACTGAAGAAGAAGCAGAAAAGTTAACACAAGCAGGCCAACCTAATGAGAAATCACTATCTTATATAATCTTAAATAATTAAGTCTTACAAGATAATTCCACTGATGACTTTACAGTCATAGGTTTTTATCTTAATTTTAATGCTATAACTCATGCTAAGTTAAAATGGGGATACACCAAATTTAATCAAAAAAGTCAAAATAGTTAAATAAAATAATAAATTCCCTCTGCAGAACACTTGTTGGGAGCTGGTGATTAACGATTAAAAAAAACAAAACAAAACCATGGGGCCTGGTCTCTGCCTTCCCACTTCTGACCCAATAGACATAACACAAGAAGATATCGAATCTAGGTGACGCAGGCAAAGCTTTCTGGCAGTGAGGACTGACCCTCCTACCTCTTGGGAATCCATTTCTCACAGTGAGCACACAGTACACTTTTCATAACATTTGCTTAGTGAGTTGTCAAATGAACAAGCTGGCCAGTGAACACCAGCAGAGTCTTGAAAAGAATGGCTGGCAGACAAGGGATCCATGAAGGAGCCGAAGACTTCCAGAGACCAGGAAGAACGAGGCAACCAGCCAGCTGCATGAATTGTGACAGGCGAAAGAGTAGGAGAAGCATCTGGAAAGGATGGCAGGCCCCGGTAGAAGGCAGGCTTTGAATGGCGAGCTAAGAAGTTCAGGTTTTCCCTTGTGGTCACAGGGAGCTATTTAAATGTTTCTAACAGGGTCTAGGGTGAGACCAACTTCAAAAGCAGCATTTTAAGAAGATTAAACTGGAACTGTGCAAACAATGGATCAGCAAAGGGATCAGACTGGTTGCAGGAAGAACAGGTCCTAAATCAATGAGCTGCAGCAGGCCTGGATGAAGGCCTGGAGAATGGTGGTAAAAAGGAATGGGCTCCAGGAACATCATACACACAGACACACACACACAGTGGCCAGGTGCAGACCAGCAAGAAGCTGGAGGACTAAGGAGTTTTCCAGGGCTGAAGCCTGAGGGAATGGTCAGGATAAAAAAACAAAGTCACTGGACTGGGCAATGATTTGAATGCAGTCAACACTGTAGGACAATACTGTAGGACAGAGAAGATGAAAGCAGCGCTTCGAAGCTGGTAAGACTGCCTGAGAAGGGAAAGTGAAAGGACATGGAAGGAAACGTAAAAAGGAGTATGATAGAAGTGGTCTGCTCCACTTCTCTTGAGCACTGATCACTCGTGAGGCCGAGGTTCCATGTCAGGGAGGAAGGCTGGAGTGAGGCGATCTCGGGGTTCCCACAGCCTCTCCTGAATGGGACAAACCAAGAGGCCAAGACAAAGATGCTTGGAGCAATGGGTGTCAAGTGTCATGGGAGCACAGGGAGCAGGGAGCTGGACACTTTAACAGAGCCTTGAAGGAAAAGTGTGCCTGCATCTGCACAGAAGCTGGAAACGCTGGGACACCAAAAGTAGTCTCAGGGAAGGAATCCCCATTCCTGCTGGCTACAATTTGCTACATGAAACTCTGGAAACTTTGGGAATATGACTGATGAGCAATCAATAATTCCTGCCTCTTCTGATGTTTTTAGACTGAGTCAAAAAACTCGAGTTCTAGACTCAGGCTCTGCCTGAGGCTAGCTGCATTCCCTCTGACAAGTGACTGGCACTTTCAGGCCTCAGTGTGCCCAGGCACAACATAGAGGCTGGCAAGTATATGTCTCCCAGGCCCTAAGTTTCAAGACCTGGGCCTTTGGTAAAGGATGCTTTATGATGGCATTCTGCCTGTTTGCTGTGCGACACTGCAAAAGTGGGTTGTAAACCCCAGAGAGGCCAGAAGACATCCCAGTGGAATTGTTTTCCTTCTTAGGATCTTCACCTTCTCTTTGGGGTTTTTTAAGCTCCCCAGATCTAAACCCATTCTCTAAGGTTACCTATGTCCTTCTGCTTCTTACAGGCAACAGCTAAAAGGAAACAGCTGCTAGAGAGTTTCCAGCTTGCCTTGCTCTTCTGCACAGGCCTGTTGGCAAGGATGAGGGCCACGAATACACAGCAAAACAAATGGATTGCTTCTCAGCTCACTTGCATAGTTGGCTAGGAATGATCAGAGTTCATTTGCAGCTCTAAAATAGATGTCTAACAGAAAAACTTCATTCTGACCAATGAGGGGGGTACCGCTGAAATTTGACTGCATCTACTATAAAGGCCCTTTATATATTTTATAATTCAAATAAAGGCAAAAATATATTTAGCCCATCTGCCAGTCAATCTTTAAGAATAAGAAATTGACTAGGAACTCATTCTCTAGGCCAGGCATGGTGGCACTAAACATTACTGGAATGCCTCTGTTCAAGGCATTAGGAGGAACTGGTTCATCAAACATGATCCTTACCCTGAGTCATTTCCATCTAGAAATGAAGGAAACACTCATTTAAAGTAGTTTTGTGGGGAGACAGTCCACAGAATGGGAAGAATGTTTGCCAACTATATATCTGACAAAGGCCTAACATACAGAATCTACAAGGAACTCAAACGCGCCAAAAGAAAAGAAACAAACAGCCCCATTCAAAAATGGGCAAAAGACATGTATAGACACTTCTCAAAAGAAGATATATGGGCAGCCAACAGACACATGAAAAAGTGCTCAGCCTCACTAATCATCAGAGAAATGCAAATCAAAACCACATTGAGATACCACCTAACCCCAGTAAGAATGGCCATCATTAATAAAACAACCACAGATGCTGGCAAGGATGCGGAGAAAAAGGAACACTTCTACACTGCTGGTGGGAATGCAAACTAGTGCAAACTCTTTGACCTTCCATGTGATCCAGCAAACCCCCTGTAGGGAATATTCCCAGAGGAACTCAAATCATTCTACAAAAAAGATACCTGCTCACGCATGTTTGTTGCAGCTCTATTCACAATAGCAAAAGCATGGAACCAACCATGCTGCACATCGAAGGTGGACTGGATTAAAAAATGTGACACACATACACAATGGAATATTATACAGCCATAAAGAAGGACAAACATATGAACTTTTCAGCAACGTGGATGGATTTAGAGTCTATCATACTCAGTCATCTATCACAGAAACAAAGAACAGAGTTCCATATGTTCTCATTCATAAGCAGACCTTGAACAATTATCATAACACTATAAGAAAGGGATTGGCAGTAGTGGGAAACTGTCAGGGGAGGAGGGATGGGATTGGCAGTTGAGGGGAAACTACCAGGGAAGGGAGGGACACACCTCAACAAGGGTACCTGCATAATGAACATTTGTATACCTAACCCTGAATTGTACCCCACATCTTTAAAATAAAATTTTTAAATTAGAAAAAAAATAAAATAAAATAAAGTAGTTTTGTGGTGTGTGCAGTATGCATGTTCTAATACTGTTCCGCCATACGCAGGTTCCATTTGAATGATCCAGAGCTTTCCAATGATCAGAATGGACTGGGTTGCCTTGCAGGGCAGAGAAGTCCCCATCATTACAAGCATAAATAACCTAAATGACTATGAGGCAAACAAAGGTCCCATAAAAGAGATTTCTGAAGTTAGTGGGAAGTTGGAGAAGATTCTGAAATTCACTTTCAATGCTGGAATTCTAGGCTTCTATTTAGCAAATTAATTTGGGGAAATTATTATAGGTTTATAAGACAATTTCTTTTTTTAAAAGTCAAGGTCTTACTCTGTTGCTCAGGCTGGAGTACAGCGGCATGATCATGACAATCATGTTTCACTGCAGCCTTAACCTCCTGGGCTCAGACAATCCTTCTGCCTCAGCATCGAGATGGGACTATAGGCACCCACCAACACACCTGGCTAATTTTTCTGACTTTTTTTGTAGAGACGAGGTTTCACTATGTTGCCCAGGCAGATCTCAAACTCCTGGGTTCAAGCAATCCACCTGCCTCAGCCTCCTAAAGTGCTGGGGTTACAGGCGTGAGGCACTGTGCCCAGTTTATAAAACAAGATCTTAAAACAAGACTACCCTAAACAGGTAGTAGTCCATGACACCTCTTCCTATTGAAGGAAAAACAGTTCTATAGGTATTATATTTCTCTGATTGGTGTATATCTGCAATGATGGAAGGGGGAAAGAGAAATAAGGAAAAAAGGAGGACTACTAAAACAAAATTTGAACAATAGAAATAGGAGACCCCATTTCTGCCAGGACCATCTTCTCATCCACACCAAACACAAACATCCCTCTCTCACCTGTAGGTAACTAGCTGCCCCGCATAGTGACAGAACACACCAGTACACGTTGGGAAGTGACTGCAAGCCCAGCACAGGGTGCATAATGAGTTTCTGTTGGGACCTGATTCATGCTTCCTAGCTGCATGTGAGTGTAAAATGCTTAGAAAACACCTAGGTAAAAAATACAGGTACATTCGGGAAAGAAACTGCAAGTACAGATTTTTTTTTTTTTTTTTGAGTTGGAGTCTCACTCCGTCACTCAGACTAGAGTACAGTGGCACACTCACAGCCATCCCAATGTCAACCCACTGGGCTCAGGCAGTCCTTCCACCTCAGCCTTCCAAGTAGCTGGAACTACAGGTGCACACTATCACACCCAGCTAATTTTTTTATTTATTTTAAAGATGAGGTCTCACCAAGTTACCCAGGCTGGTCTCCAACCTGTGGGCTCAGGCAATCCTCTCACCTCAGCCTCCCAAAGTGCTGGGATTATAGGCTTGAGCCACCATGGCTGTAAGTATAGATTTTAAGATAATTCTGGGGGCGGGTGTGACAGCTCACGCCTATAATCCCTGCACTTTGGGAAGCCGAGGTGAGAGAATTGTCTGAGCCCACGGGTTTGAGACCAGCCTGGGCAACTTGGTGAGACCTCATCTCTACAGTAAATCAAAAAAATTAGCCAGGTGTGGTGGCTCACACCTGTAGTTCCAGCTACTCGGAAGGCTGAGGCAGAAGCCCAGTAGGTTGAGGCTGCAGTGGCCGTAAGCACGCCACTGCACTCCAGCCTGGGTGACAGAGTGAGACTCTGACTAAAAAAAAAAAAAAAAAAGATAATTCTGACAGGCTCTATCCCTGTGCACCATATAATTTTACTGACATTGTGACTTGCAATGTAGGTGCTTAAAAAATGCTAAAGGACCTACATTCCGATTTTGGAGTGCCCACGACATGCCTGGTGTATGTTTGAACATGGTGAACACCTGAGGAATACTGTAGGCTTCCTTTCACATGTTAAAGTCACTTTATGCCTCTGAAAGCATCTGATGCACAGAGAAAACGTAATACCATTCTTTAGTAGGTACTGTTGAACACCACACACCCAGCCTTAGAGTTTTTTGTGTGAAATTATGAAATACAACACTTCTGCGATCTGAACTCACAATGACTAACATATAGTGCCCTCTATTAGGATAGCAATGTTTTCTTTCTAAAAGGAAAAATAAACAAGAAAACCCACCACTCTTTGCTTATAAAAGAAATATAATATAAAAACAATATGATGAAAGAAATGCCACTATACAACTGGAAAGATGCCAAAAAAAAAGAGAGAAGTGAAACTAATTGGCTGAAGTAAAATACACATTAATCTCAGAATTATTTAAAAAAATGTAATGTGACAAAGAGAAGATGTTCCAAAAAGTTTCCATGTTTTAAAATAAGTACAATTCACAAATAATTTAGGTCAAAATAGAGACATTTAAAAAATCACTTTTGTTCTGACAAAAGCCCTGCTACAACGGAGAAATGCTGGTCTCTCAAAATTTTATGAAAGCCCATCATGGTGGGAGGCATAAAGACCTGACCCGCAAAGGCTCCTTTTCTTTGGCTGTAAAAGGGAAGAACTTACTTTACATCCTTTCAGCTAGGCCACCCTGGACGGGAGGTAGGTTGCTTAAGAGTTCCACATCCTCAAAACCAGAGGCAAGATAGTACCTACCCCCCTATGCCTCCCAGGTCAAGGCAGGCGGAAGACCCACCATGGGCCCCCCTGCTCAACACTGTCCTCTGCAGTTCATCCAAGCATCTGTTTAGGGAGTGACATTGCTCCCTGGGAGATACCTGCCCAACATTAACCGGCCCCCCAACCCCCACCCATCCCACATAGAACAGGATCTGTTTACCACACTGTTAAAAGTGATTAAATTTGTGGGGGGGGGTGATTTTTTAAAAATGTATACACCTATATAGTCTACCTTTTAGAAATGATAACATATCAATTACCATTGTATATTTTTAATACAAGAAAAAATATTCATTAGAGAAAACTAACACGCCAAAGCAGAAAGATTCAACTAACAATCAATCCTGAAGAACAAATGGTTCCACATCTTGAAAGTGGGCAGCCTGGGCAACTGTGGAAGGGACTCAGTGGTTGGCCCATGGGCAATACTGAAAACAAGAGGTCAGAAAGACCCCCAAGCCCAGTAACAGGACACATGCAGTAACAGAACACATCAGTACACACTGGGAAGTGACTGCAAGCCCAGTGCAGGATGCATAATGAGTTTCTGTTGGGACCTGACTCATGCTTCCTAGCAAGTTATACACTCTGATGTATGCATATGCAAGACAAATTTCTGGAAGGATACACACCAACTGTTGGCAGGGCTTTTCTCTGGGGTAGTACCAGGTCTGAGGTGGCAGGGATTTATACTCTTTTGTATTATTTGATTTTTCTCAGACCTGCATAGGCATCAAGAGAAGTGACTCAAGACCCTGGGGCAATGGCAGTGTGATCTGAGTGACATCTTCAGGAGGCTGCAGAATTGATCTTTAACAGGAAACTGTCATGCACATACCCAGCCTCCTGTACTTCCAGCTATCAGCCAGATACCTCAGAGATGACACCTCAAGATGTCACCTCCAGCTCGACAAGTCCAAAACAAAATTCCCTGTCATCCCCCTAAATCTACTCCTACTGGTTTGTATTCCTTCCCCAAGTTATTGTTTCCCTAGATGGAAACTTCAGTCTTCCTCAGTTCACCCTTCTTCGTCCTCTGGAATAAGGGGTCTCCAAATCATTCTCTACCAAAAGCCAAAACAAACACTCCAAATCAGACCTCACCCCTCCATCGTCCCTGTTCCTGCTCTGAGTTCAAGTCCTTTTTTCTCAGTAGAACACAGCGGCAGACTAAAAAATGTCTCCCTGTCACTGGTCTAGACCAACCTGCTGAGCATGGGGTCCCCTCCCTCAGCCTATCTGTATCACCTCCACATTTCTTGGTGGAGTACTGCCTCACTTCTGGCCTCTCTTTCAACTCCTCTTCTCCCAGGACAGTCCCACAGAACTGGGTCGGAACATGCCATGCCTCTTCAGGAATGGGCCTTGCACAGGCAGGCCCTGCCTGGAATACCCACTTACTCAGCCTCGGAGAGCTCAAATATCACCTCCCCTGGAAAATTCCCTGAAACAGAATGACCTGAGAGGCTCCTGCAGTGCTCGTGGAGCAAGGAAGGCCAGGCCAGCCTTCCCAGTCAGTACCAGCGATCACATGCCTACAGGTGTCCCCACTCAGACTCAACTCTTCATGCTTCAGCAGTTTGTGCCCACACCAAGGGTTAGCACAGAGAAGCACAGCCTTAGAAAGGGACTCTCTGCTCATGAGGGACATCTACCCACACCCATGTCCACACGGTCACAAAAAGGAGACAACATTCCTTAAATGAGTTCCACACCAGGATTGAGGAAAACGATGCACACACACTGTGAGTGAGAGCTGACAGAGCAAGAAAGGAGGGCGTTTGGTCCGAGAACTGTTGAGGTCCTTTGTAGTCAAAGGAGGCAATGCCACGTTTCAGCAGAGAGACTCAGGAAGCAAGTCTGCATGTGCACAGACAGGGCTAGAAGAAAACATCCACAGGGAACCTGTCATTATCCTTAAAAAGTCAAGACTTCGAATATGAAATGCCCCAGTGGCTTTTATTATAAGGTTTAAAATATGAAATGTACGATGTGTCTAACTTTCTACAGTATGAGGAGGATACACGGTCACTTGAAAAAAACCAGGTCTAAATAGGAAGATCTCAGTTCCAAAGTTGCAAGAAAAAAGCCCTCTCTCTTTCTTCTATTCATGGACAAGAAATGTATTTACTCCCCCCAAATAATTCTCACTATATCCCAAGGTTTAAAAAAACAAGGGAGAGAGAAAATACAAACATCAATGTAAGATTAATTAAAAGGAAAAAGAGAGCACCCACATATCTTCCTTTAAAGAACACTGCAGGTATTTACAAATTATTCACAGTTAAGGAATGCTGTATTTGCTGTGTTAACTCCTCCTTGGTCAGGACACGAGAGTAAAAGCAGAGAACGGATCCTTGTCTGTGTGTTCTAAATTACATAGCTTTCATTTTTTTCTTCCTTTAAGAGGTGCTCGTACCTGCTTTCCTAGAAATGAGAGCATTCCTTGTGAATGCCATCTCCAGCTGCACTCAATTTCTGGACTATGGTTTTTAGGCCAATGTTTCCGAAGGATGGTTTTCAGCTGACATCCTCTCATCCCTTCCTCCTCTCAATGAAGAGAGATCATGAAAACCAACTGATTCTTCTCCAGGCCTCTTTTGCCGCCCAATCTGGCCACTACTTCAACCGATTTATAAGGAAAAGAGAAAAGAAAGCGTTACCAAAGAGTTCCTTTCTCTAACTCTTGTCGACAATTCTTTCCCTTTCCAATAAAAATTCTGAACTCTCCCAAGCACTGTTAAGTCGCCCTGACCACACCTGGGTCAAGTCAGAAAGCCTACAGAAGAAAGGGTATTCCCCAATTAGGATCAAACACCTTTAAACAAGAGCCTCATTAACAAATTTACTCCACAAATGGAAGGCTCTCAAATATCTGAGTAAAACACACAAATGCCAGTAAGAAGTGTGTTATATTCTTAAATATAATAATGACATATGGATGTGTTTAACCCACACAATCCTAATACCAAAACTTCATTTTTATGTATTTATTTTATTTACATGTATTTGGTGGAGGGACTGGTGTTTAAGAATAGTCACTGCACTGTAAATATACAACCACGTGTAACATCTTTCCCTATGTTAGAGTACAGGTAAAAGAAGTAAAGAACTGCCAGGCATGGTGGCTCACGCCTGTAATCGTAGCACTTTGGGAGGTAGAGGCAAGAAGATTGCCTGAATCCAGGGGGTCAAGATCAGCCTGGGCAACTTGACGATACCTCGTCTCTACAATAAATCAAAAAATTAGCCTGGCATTGTAGCACACGCCTGTAGTTCCAGCTACTTGGAAGGCTGAGGTGGCAGGATCGCTTTGAGCCCAGCAGGTTGAGACTGTGGTGGCCATGAGTGTGCCACTGCACTCCACTCCAGCCTCAGCAACAGAGACTCCTACTTAAAAAAAAAAAAAAAAAAAAAGAAGCACAGAACCACCATCGGGATTCACTTTCAAGGACCTCTACACATGAAAATCTCAATATCCAAAACATATTAGACTGATTATTTGCTTAATAAATAATTTATGTTAAAGAGAACAAGCTCTAAATGCATATTCAAGATATCTTAACTATTAATAGTGATTACCTTGGATAATAGAACTGGGAACAAGACTAATTTAGAGAAAAGCTTACATAGGCCAAGTGCAGAGGCTCACACCCATAATCCTAGCACTTTGAGAGGCCAAAGAGAGAGGACTGCTTGAGGAGTTCAAGACCATCCTGGGCAATTTAATATTTTTCTACATTGTTGAAATCTTTTGGATAAGTGCTGGTATTATTTAAGGAATTTTTAAAAGAAAAAAAAAAACAGGTCAGGTGTGGTGGTTCATGCCTGCAATCCCAGCACTTTGGGAGGCCAAGAAGAGAGGACTACTTGAGCCCAGGAGTTTGAGATCAGTCTAGGAAACACAGCAAGACTTCACCTCTACAAAAATATAAAAAACTGGTCAGGCATGGTGGTGCGTCCATGTAGTCCCAGCTACTCAGAAGGTTGAGGGAGGATTCCTTGAGCACTAAAGTTCAAGGTTGCAGTAAGCTGTGATTGTGCCACTGCACTCCAGCCTGACTGACAGAGTGAGACTCAGACTCAAAAAAGGAAAAACAATAGAAGACTGGAATTATCAACAACTGCACCCCCTTTTCCTCCCATTGCACAAATGAAACCAACTCCAAAAAAGAATCCGAGCTGGAGAGAGACAGAGCAACTGAGCCACCTCTGGAGTCCCTGAAGCAACTATCACCCAGAGCATCGCTGGTACTTGGAAAAACAAATGCCTTAGTCTGGTTTTTGCTTAAGCCGTAAGCCGTTATGAGGTAAAGAACCTTGCCCTGAAAGCCTTCTGATTCGCACGCCTTTGATTATCTATACTCTCGTGTATAATTATTGTGTATGTATGATATTAGGCTCTCTTTTCAGATCTACGGGTATTTCTGTCTATTCTAGGGCTCAAATTACCCTTTAAAATTCTTGTATAGATCCATAAATAGTTGATAGTACAAAACCAATTGTTTCCCAAATTTATCTTTAGTTTTCAAAAATATTCTTGTCTATTTCTGTCTGTTTATTCTTCCAGATGTGCTTCAGAATCATTTTAACAGGCTACACATTCAGCATACAAAAACAAACAAACAAAAAAGTTACTTTCCCAATCATTCCCCCCAAAATTCAGTGGGATTTTTATTTAAATTACATTAATGAGAACAGGAGCCATGGCTCATGGGTGTAATCCCAGCACTTTGGCAGGAGGACTGCCTGACCCCAGGAGTTCAAGACCAGCCTGGGCAACCCAGCAAGACACTGTCTATCAAAAAAAAATTTTAAATTTAAAAAAAAGAAAAGCCAGACGTGGTGGCATGTGTCTGTAGTCCCAGCTACTGGGGAGTCTGAGGTAGGACTACCTGTCACCCAGGCTGTGGTGAGCTGTGATCATGCCACTGCACTCCAGCCTGGGCAACTGACTCAAAAAAAAAATTATATTAATTAACAAATAAATGAGTTGATACAACATCTTCAAGTTTTTTATGCTACCCACTGTAAATTCTCTTTCTTCACCTTGGTAGCTTTGTTTCTAAATAATGTCGGGGTTTTGATGCTCTAGTAAGTGAACCTTTTGTTTCTTTTTTAAGAGTTTATTTTCTGCTTTTTCAGTTTTTGGCTCCACGGAGGCCAAGGTGCAATTTTCTTCGATCTTCCCGAATCCAGGTTCATCCGACACCAGCTGCCTCCACGATGCCACCCAAGTTCGACCCCAATGAGATCAAAGTCATGTACTTGAGGTGCACTGGGGGTGAGGTCGGCACCACATCTGCGCTGGCCCCCAAGATCGGCCCCCGGGGTCTGTCTCCAAAAAAGGTTGGTGATGACATCGCCAAGGTAACCGGTGACTGGAAAGGTCTGAGGAGTACAGTGAAACTGACCATTCAGAACAGACAGGTCCAGACTGAGGTGGTACCTTCTGCCTCTGCCCTGATCATCAAAGACCTCAAGGAACCACCAAGAGACAGAAAGAAACAGAAGAACATTAAACACAGTGGGAGCATCACTTTTGATGAGATTGCCAGCACTGCCTGACAAATGAAACACTGGTCTCTAGCTAGAGAACTCTCTGGGACCATTAAAGAGATTCTGGAGACTGCTCAGTCTGTGGGCTGCAATGTTGATGGCTGCCACTCCCATGGCATCATAGATGACATCAACAGTGACACAGTGGAATGCCGGTTAGTTAAGAAGTAAAAAGGAAATATATTTCAACAAAAGGTCATTGACAACTAAAAATAATAATAATAAAGATTATATTTTCTGACTGTTATATAGAAAAGCTATTGACTTCTGTATATTTATTTTATGACCCAACATACAATTTTCTTGCCCTACCACTATGGGTAGAATGACTAAGATACGGTCAAATAATACTGGTGAGGGTAGGCATCCTCATCTTGTTCATTCAATGGGAAGTGTCTCCAGTGTGTCACATAATGTACGTTGGTTTCAAAGCACCGCTCTTTATCAGATTAAGGAAGTATCTATATATTCCTAATTTACTATAGTTGTCATCTCTCTCTTTCAGAGACAGGGTCTCACTCTGTCACCCAAGCTGGAGTGCAGTGGCACAATCAGAGCTCACTGCATCCTTGAACTCCTCGGCTAAAGTGATCCTCCCACCTCAGTCTCCAGAGTAGCTGGGGCTATAGTTGTACTCTTTCTAACAGACACGTTTCATTTGAGACTTCGCTCAACAGTGATTTTCAACAATAATTTGTTATGATTTCTGTTATACAAGAATAAACTTAATAATGGTAGCCTCTACCTTTATGATGGCAATGATGTTAATGATGATGATAATGAAGAAGAAACTAAAAGCTACATCTCTTGAGTATGTGGCTTTCCTATAAACAAATTTTACAAATAAGCCACTAATACTGCAGTAACAACAAAAATGTTTTAAGTCAAACAAAAGCAAATCAACTATTTTTTCACATTCACAATTAGGTCACCTTCTTAACCTAATAAATAGCAAACAAAACAATACATCTAATATTGTCATGGGACAGCCATCTAGCAGATCACAAGAAGACAATTTCTGGATATGCATAAAATTTAAAACACTGAAGATTGTCTATAATTCTGTGAGTATAAAAATTATCTTGCTGGGCGCGGTGGCTCACACCTGTAATCTCAGCACTTTGGGAGGCTGAAGTGAGAGGATTGCCTGAGCCCATGGGTTTGAGACCAGGCTGGGCAACTTGGTAAGACCTCATCTCTACAATAAATCAAAAAATTAGCCAGGCATGGTGGCTCGTGCCTGTAGTTACAGCTATTTGGAAGGCTGAGGTGGAAGGATCGCCTGAGCCCATCACATCGAGGCTGTAGTAGCCAGGAGTGTGCCACTGCCCTCCAGCCTTGGTGACAGAGTGAAACTCCAACTCAAAAAAAAAAAAAAAAATTATCTGAACTGTGTACTGTTTCACCTGGTTAAATCTCTCAGACCAAATTTATTTTAGATACATGTCTTGTTTATCACCTAACTTCTCTTAAAAAATGTGCTGTCTCAGGCCGGGAGTGATGGCTCAAGCCTATAATCCCTTTGGGAGGCCAAGGCAAGAGGATTGCCTAAGCTCAGGGGTTCAAGATCAGCCTGGGCAAACTGATGAGACCTAATCTCTACAATAAATCAAAAAATAAACGGGGCGTGGTATCATGTGCCTGTAGTTCCAGCTACTTGAAAGGCTGAGGCGGAAGGATCACCCGAGCCCAGAAAGTCAAGGCTGCAGTGGCCGTGAGCATGCTACTGCACTCCAGCCTGGGCAACAGAGTGAGACTCTGACTAAAAACAAAAAAAATGTGCTGTCTCCAGAAGCAGACACATCTATGTACGATGTACTGTGAAGTTCTTCTACAATAACTATTTCTTTCACTCCCAGGCAAGGCCTACAATGATTACTATTCCTGGAGTATTTCTGCTATAACTAGAGTAGGCAATACAGCACTATATCAAAACAATGCTTACTCATCAAACTTGTACAGGCTCCCACTAAAGTCATCCTTATTCCTGAATATAAGATCTTTAAGACCTATGAGCAAAGTGAAAGATCTACTGGACAACTCACTAAACTTTAAAATAGACATGTATATTTTTAATACATATATATGTACACATTTTTGGAAGCCATGTGAATGCTTTGGTAATTTTTTTTTTGAGTTGGAATCTCACTCTATTGCCCAGGTTGGAGTGCAATAGCATGCTCATAACCACCACAGCTTCGACCTGCTGGGCTCAGGTGATCCTTCTGCCTCATCCTTCCAAGTAGCTGGAGTCATAGGTGTGTGCCACTACACCTGACTAACTTTTTGATTTATTGTAGAGATGCGGTCTCGCCAAGTTGCCCAGACTGGTCTTGAACTTGTTTGCTCAGGCCATCCTCTCACCTAGGCCTCCCAAAGTGCTGGGATTATAGGCATGAGCCACCGCGCCCGGCCTATGCTTTGATAATTTTAAAGAGGCCCTATAATTTGTTTCACTAACAGAAAATTAAATCTGTAAGTATTATAAAACCTTCCGACCAGGCTCGGTGGCTCAGCCTGTAATCCCAGTATGTTGGGAGGCCGAGGCGAGTGTATTGCCTGAGCACGCGGGTTCGAGACCCGCCTGGGCAACTTGGCAAGACCTCGTCTCTACAATAAATAAAAAATGAGCTGGGCGAGGTAGCACGTGCCTGTAGTTCCAGTTACTTGAAAGGCTGAGGCGGAAAGATCACTGGAGCCCAGCAGGTCGAGGATGTGGTGACCAGGAATGTGCCACTGCACTCCTGTCTGGGTGACAGAGTGAGACTCCAACTAAAAAAACAAAAAAACAAAAAACCTTCCTTTCTATGTGCTAAAACTTTAATAATAATACACATCTGCTATCACTAAGCCAGACATAATCTAGAGTTCTCCTTTTCCCCCATAACTCAGGGTCATCGTTAAGCATACGCATAACAGTCCAGTATCATTCCAAGCAGTTTGGGGTCTATAAATAAATATGGCCGCTGCTGTCTGCTCATTCTTACTATGCGATTCTGACTTCCTCCCCTTGTCTCTTTCAGCTTCTATCCCGCTTAACACAATCATTAAAGGAAAGTAAACTCAGAGTCATAAGGTTTCTCCAAAAGAATCATGTTCATGCTGCCAGTGGAGGCTTTGAAAGCGATATGGCTGTGTCAAGAGTGCTTTCCACACCTCCTTAGTTATTCTGGGGAGGGGGCCTCACCTGGATAAAACATTTCACTTCTTCATGGTACTTCATATTTTTTCAAGAGCTCTTACCAAGCCGGGTGCTGTGGCTCACGTCTGTAATCCCAGCACTTTAGGAGGCAGAGGTGAGAGGATTGCCTGAGCCCACAGGTTCGAGTCCTGCCTGAGCCCATAGGTTCGAGTCCAGCCTGAGCAACATGGCGAGATCTCGTCTCTACAACAAATCAGCCAGGCACAGTGGCGCATGCCTGTGGTTCCAGTCACTTGTAAGGCTGAGGTGGAAGGATCACCTGAGTCCAGCAGGTTGAGGTTGCAGTGGCTGTGAGCGTGCTCCTGCGCTCCAGCCTAAGCCTGGGCGACAGAGTGAGACTCTGACTCAAAAAAAAAAGAGCTCTTACCTATCTGTGACTCAGTCATCTACAATATTCTGTTAGGCAGACAAGGCAGAAGTTAACTTCTAATTAAAATAATTTGTATGGGAAACAACTGATTTCCCTAAGATCATATTAAAAAATCAATGACAGAACTAAATTTGAAAAAAACAAATTTCCTCACTTAAAAACACTAACCATTGGAACCACAGAAGTGGGATTCAAATCCTGGTAGCTTAGTGACCTTTCAAAAGTTCCCAACATTCCTCATTCTCAGTCTCCACACCTGTAAAGCAGGGATGCTAAGGTCTGCTCTGCCCCCTGGAGGCACAGAAGCTATCGCCTGCCTCTCTGCCTGTGGCCCTTTGCCTGAAACAAAAAGCTAACTCCAGTTAACATCCACTAATTGCTCTCTACCAGACGTCAGCCAACCGCACCCAAAGGCCAAACCCAGCCCACCTCCAGTCTTTTGTACAGCTTGCAAACTAATACTGTCTTTACATTTTAATTTTTTTTTTAATTTTTTATAGCGACAAGGTCTTGCTTGTTGCCCTGGTCTTGAACTCCTGGCCTCAAGTGATCCTCCCACATTTTAATTTTTTAAAAATTTTTTTATAGCGACAAGGTCTTGCTTATTGCCCTGGTCTTGAACTCCTGGCCTCAAGTGATCCTCCCAAAGTGTTCCGATTACAGGCATGACCCACTGCACCCAGTCTGTTTTTACACTGTAAATGTTTGAAAAGAAGAATTATACTGGGGACACATGAAAATTATATGCAGTTCAAATTACAGTGTACATAAATAGTTTTATTGGAATAGAGCCATGTGCATTCATTTACATATTGCCAATGGCTGCTTTCTCAGTGGTAGTTGAGTCAGAGATCATAGAACCAAAAAAGCTTAAAATAACTACTATCTTTAAAGAAAAAGTTTGCTGACCCCTCTTTACATGCAAGTTCCATGATATATTCAAAAATAACTTCATAGAGCAAGTCTCCCATGTTATATCATGTATTTCTCTGCAGTACCTTGTACATTATTTGGGATTAAGTCAATCTATAGAAGGCTGGGCATGGTGGCTCATGCCTGTAATCCCAGCATTTTGGGAGGCTGAGGTAGGAGGATCACTTGAGCCCCAAAGTTTGAGGCTACAGTAAGCTATGCAATCAGCCACTGCACTCCAGCCTGGTCATAGAGCAAGACTCCATCTCAAAAATATCTATAGATACAACCATTATATACCTATAATAAGTTTAAACAAATTTTTTTTTTGAGTTAGAGTATTACTTCGTCGCCCAGGCTGGAGTGCAGTGGCACGCTCACGGCCAACCCAGCGTCAACCTGCTGGGCTCAGGCGATTCTTCCGCCTCAGCCTTCCAAATAGCCGGAACTACAGGCACGCACTACTACCATGCCTGGCTAATTTATTTTTATTTATTGTAGAGATGAGGTCTCACCAAGTTGCCCAGGCTGTTCTTGAATCCATGGGCTCAGGCAATCCTCTCACCTCAGCCTCCCAAAGTGCTGGGATTACAGGCTTGAGCCACCGTGCCCGGTCAAATTTTTAAAAGAAATCTACAGAAATCTCAAGATTTAAAGTTTTCAGAGGTACTGTAGTACAAATTGTCTCAACATCTTCCACGTTCCCATCCCAGTTCATATCAAAGTCAGTTAAGAAGATCATACTTATTAATGATATTTTTAAAAGGCTTGGTGTTAACTGCTGAGTGCTCAGTTATATACAAACATTTAAAATTATTTTTAACTCCAGGGTAGTGAGAGCAGATCTGTTGTCTTGGGATGCCATGGTTTTCTGTACTGGGCTCTGGAGTCCCTTTATTCATGCAAGCAGAGCACTCAGTCATCACTGTTCAGCCCCATGGGGAAACCGAGGGCCCTGGGGAATACCCTATCCCACAGCACTCCTCGCTGCTAAACGAGAATGGGGTGAGTAAGATGGGCTCCCCATATTGCCAGCCATCGAGGGACAGAAGAAAAAGGTGCTCACTGTGGGGCATGATGCCTGGCTCCTGAATCACTTCTAGGTTCTCCCAACAATGTGACCCTTATTGAGAAAAATGGGAACTCTCTGGGGACCCGAATTAACACACCCATCTCCATCAGCCTGTGCCAGAGGAAGGAGAGTCTCCCAGGGCGCTGACTATTGCTTAGAACTTTGTGTGACAGTGTCCAGGCCACTGGCAACAAGTGGGCTCGGGAGTGACACAGTCCAAGAACCATACCTCTGCTACAGGAGACTTGGGAGCCACGGGGCTGCTCCCTTCATACTGGGTCACAGTGTCCTGTGAGAAAATAAACATTTCCATGTAAAAGTAAATAAATGAAATTATATATATATATATATTTTTTTTTTTTTTTTTTTGAGTTGGCATCTCTCACCCAGATTGGAG
>NW_007246704.1:303392-303714 GCF_000164805.1 Carlito syrichta | reverse complement strand
TGATCCTTCCGCCTCAGCCTTCCAAGTAGCTGGAACTACAGGCGCGCACTACCACACCCGGCTCATTTTTGATTTATTGTAGAGATGAGGTCTCACCGAGTTGCCCAGGCGGATCTCGAACCCGGGCTCAGGCAACTCACTCACCTCAGCATCCCAAGGTGCAGAATTACAGGCTGAGCCATCGAGCCCGGCTAAAATATATTTTTAAAGTAGCCAAAGGGGCTGGGTGTGGTGGCTCACGTCTATAATCCCAGCACTTTGAGAGGCCGAGGTGAGAGGATTGCTTGAGCCCATGGGTTCGAGACCAGCCTGGGCAACTTGG
>NW_007246704.1:295935-303231 GCF_000164805.1 Carlito syrichta | reverse complement strand
GAGTGAGATTCCAACTCAAAAAAAAAAAAAAAAGTAGCCAAAGGAACATGAAAGTTCTTTCTTCGCATCTTTATCTCACCATAACTCACTCACGTAATATTTTTAAATCAAATTGGCACAGACTCATACTTTAAGGCCAACTCAGTTGAGAATTTAACAGAGAGAAGACAAGGTACTCCAGGGTCAGGTCAACCCCATAAAACAAAACAAATGAAGTCAAAATCAACTTGACAGAATTTTAGCAGTAAAATTATTTTTAAATATAACTATCGTTCATAAGATTAAGAATATAAGCTTTTATTTTGGTTGTATTTAATGGAAACAGCAGTAAGATATAAACAATATAAATAAGAGATAAGAAAAGCAGAAGTTACAATGAAATTAAGTAAACCATGGAGGGGTACACATAACACTAATAAGGGTACCTGATCCCAAACCAGGCAAAGAGAGGACCAACGGAAAGGCCCAAACGTCACCTGTACGATGACCACTTATGCACCTAACCCTGAATTGTACCCTACATATTTAAAATTAAAAAAACAAAAATGAAAAAACACACACACAAGAAAACTACATGGATCTAAGGAACCCTAACTAAGATTCCCAGACCCACCACCAAGGGGCGCTGAGGGAGCAGGGAGCACACACCAGTGAGATGCCCTATCAGTGGTTGCCATGGAAAACGGGGAGGGGTGGAAGTTCCTCTTGCCAAGTCAGAATACCAGCATCCCAAGTTTAACTGATTTGTTTTTAAAAGAGGTGAGGCTCAGGGTCTCTGTACATTGCCCAAGCTGGAGTGCAGTGACTATTTACAAGCACGGGCAGCATACACTATCACCTCAAACTCCTGAGCTCAAGCGACCTTTCCCAGTAGCTGGGACTACAGGTGCGTGCCCTCGCTCAGCTTAATTATTTAAACTTGGTTGAAAAAATTAAATGTATAAACAGCATAGGATATAAAGCAGTGTTTCTCAACATCAAGAAATGTCTTAAACTGGGAGTAGGGACACTTCTCCAGTCCATACGTTCTCTATGAGAATTTTTTAATTGTGTGTTTTCATTTCAAAATTATGCTAAAAACATTAACATAAGCCTGTTCTTGATCATCCAGATGCTTCCTTGGAAACAGAGCTGCCCAAGGATTTCCCAGCCCACATGTGCTGTTGTGTTTACCATCAGGTTAAGGGCAAGCAACAGGATTTTAGTGGGTTTGTTAACAGTCACGGACAGAGTAAGACCTGATCCCTTAATTGGGGGAAATTGCCGGGTGGGGGGGGGCGCCCACACCTCATCAACAAGGGTACCTGTATAATGAACATTTGTATTCCTAACAACCCTGAATTGTACCCCTCATCTTTAAAATTAAATTTTTTTTAAAAAAAAAGACCTGATCCCTGCATAATACATACATGCCAGTGAAAGGCAAAGGGCAAAGGGCCCCCGTGCGAGGTTTTAAGTTCTCAGGGTAGAGAAGAGCAACAAGGGAACCGAGCTGCTGCATGGCAAGGTACGAGGCATTCTCAAAGCCTTCAGTCAGCCACAGAGGGCCCCACGTTCACAAGGAAAAGAGTACTTTGAGTAAAACAACATCTGTTCCATAAAATTAATTTTAATTGTGCTGATTTTTGTCATTGTATCTGTATATAATTTACAAATTGGTTTTCCTTTAAAAAAATCTCTAAGCAGAAGAAGTTTAAACTTGCTTGCATTGTTAAGTAACATTATAATAGAAATAACTTCAATTAGGAAGGCACCAAGACCATTCTATAAGGAAAGGAAAGTCTTTTCAACGAATAGTGCTAGAAAAACTGGATATCGATATCCACATACAAAAAATGCAAACAGGGCCGGGTGTAGTGGCTCACGTTTGTAATCCCAGCACTTGGGCAATCCTCTCACCTGGGAGGCCAAGGTGAGAGGATTGCCTGAGCCAAGGGTTCAAGACCAGTCTGGACAACTTGGCAAGACCTCATCTCTACAATAAAAATGAGCTGGGCATGGTGGCACGCACCTATAGCTCCACTACTTGGAAGGCTGAGATAGAAGGCTCGTCTGAGCCCAGCAGGTTGAGGCCATGAGTGTGTCACTGCACTTCAGTCTCACAAAAAAAAAAAAAAAAGTGCAAAAATTACCTCAAAATGAATCAAAGACCTAAACTGAAGAGATAAAACTATAAAATTCTGGGAAGAAAACACTGAGAAAATGCTTCACGACACCATATTTGGCAATGATTTCTTGAATATGACACCAAATGCACATGTAACAAAAGAAAAAATAAACTGGACTTTATCAAAATTGAAAAGTTTTGTGCACTAAAAGACACTATCAAGAGAGTGAAAAGAACTCAAAGAATGGAAGAAAATATTTCAAACCATATAGTCTAATAAGGAAGTAATATGAAGAATATATAAAGAACTACTACAAGTAAATAGCAACAAAAATACCCCAGATAACTCAATCAAAAAATGGATAAAGGACTTGAATAGCCATTTCTCCAAAGAAGATATACAGATGGCCAACAGGCACATAAGAAGATACTCAAAACTAGTCATTAGAAAAATGAAAAATCAAAACCACAATGGGATGTAACTTCAAACCCACTAGGATGGCTTACATTAAATAACTAAATAACAAGTGTTGGTGAAAATAGAGAGAAATCAGAGTCCTCAAATTTTGCTTGTGGGAATGTAAAATAATTTAGCTATGGTGGAAAAGTTTGGCAATCCCTCAAAGAGTTAAACACAGAATTTCTATATGATCCATCTATTTCACTCCTAGTTATATATTCAAAAGAATTAATAATAGGAACTCAAACAAATACTTGTTATATCAATGTTCATAGCAACAGTATTCATAAGGTGGAAACGTCCCAAATGCCCATTAAGGCTGAAAGGAAAAACAAAATGTGATACATTCATACAATGGAGTATTAATCATCAATTAAAAATAAAATTGCTGGGCCAGGCTTGGCGGCTCAGCCTATAATTCCAGCACTCTGGGAAGCCGAGGTGAGTGGATTGCCTGAGCCCTCAGGTTCAAGACCAGCCTGGGCAACTTGGTGAGACCTCGTCTCTACAATAAATCAAAAAATTAGCCAGGTATGATATCACGCGCCTGTAGTTCTGGCTACTTGGAAGGATGAGGCTGAAGGATTGCTGGAGCCCAGCAGGTTGAAGCTGGGGTGGCCGCGAGCGTGCCACTGCACTCCAGCCTGGGTGACAAAGTGAGACTCCTACTCAAAAAAAAAAAAAGTCAGAAACATAATTAAAACACTGCAAAAAATGAAAGTCACAGCCGGGTGTGGTGGCTCATGCCTACAATCCCAGCACTTTGGGAGGCGGAGGTGAGACGACTGCCTGAGCTCAAGGTTCAAGACCTGCCTAAGCAACATGACCTTGTCTCTACAATAAATGAAAAAAAATCAGCCAGGCATGGTGGTGCATGCCTGTAGTTCCAGCTACTTGGAAGGCTGAGGTGGAAAGCTCACCTGAGCTCAGTAGGTCAAGGCTGAGATGGCCATGAGAGTGCCACCGCACTCCAGCCTAGGCAACAGGGTGAGACTCTGACTCAAAAAAAAAAGTACTATAAATATAAAAAGTTTAAAAACAAAAAAAATGTTTTAAGTGATTAAGCATAATGAGAAAAAGGCTAACACATTAGGGAAACTTCAAAGTATAAGGACAACACAACTAACATAGTCACACGTATCTCAAAACACACACAGACACCATAACAAATCCACAAGATAAAAATCTCACAGCCACTATACCAAGATAAAAGTAAGTAAAAATGGCTGGACTCAGTGGCTCATGCCTGTAATCCCAGCACTTTGGGAGGCCGAGGCAAGAGGATTGCCTGAGCCCAAGACGACTGCTTGAGCCCAGGGGTTTGAGACCAGCCTGGGCAACTTGGCAATACCTCATCTCTACAATAAATCAAACAATTAGCCAGGCATGGTGGTGCACACCTGGAGTTCCAGCTACTTGGAAGGTTGAGGTGAAAGGATCATCTGAACCCAGCAGGTTGAGGCTATGGTGGCCATGAGTGTGCCACTGCACTACAGCCTGGGTGATAGAGTGAAACCCCAACTCCAAAAAAAAAAAAGTAGGTAAAATGAGAAAGCCAGGTGTGCAGTGGTGTGTGCCTGTAATCCCAGCTACTTATGAAGCTGAAGTGGGAGGATCACTCATGCCCAGGAGTTTGAGACCAGCCTGGGCAACACATTAAACCACTCTCCAAAAAAAAAAGCCAGGCACAGTTTGAGACTAGCAACTTGGAGAGACTTCATCTCTACAATAAATAAGAAAAATTAGCCAGGCATAGTGGTGAGTGCCTGTGGTTACAGCTACTTGGAAGGCTGAGGTGGAAGGATAACCTGAGCCCAGCAGGTCAAGCCTGTGGTGGTCGTGAGTATGCCACTGCACTCTAGCCTGGGTGACAAAAAAAAAAAAAAGTAAAATGCTAAAGCCTAATCTACTTGGGAGAAGAGAAGAGCCCAGGATGCTTAAGTGTTAACAGTTCTCCTCATTCACTGTTAACCCTCACATTCTTTCCAGTAACATAAAACGAATCCCTACAATCTTATTTTGAGGAACACAGATGGAGATACTAGCCGAAAAGTAAACAACGCTTTGTATAAGTATGCTTCAAGCACTTTATTTACAATAGAAAATAAAAAGCAATTCAGAAGTCTAAGAGTAGGGAAATGTCTAAGTAAACTTTGGCATATTCATATAGGAAAATATATTTACAAAAAAAAAGCTGCATGTGTAGACTGTGTAAATACATGGAAAAGACTACATAAAATATAAACTAGCGGATACATTAAGACCTTTCAAGTGGATGAAAATGATTTTTTAGAATGAATTTTTTTTTAATTCTGTTGAGTTGGGGGTCTCACTGGGTATCCCAGGCTGGAGTTCAGTGCCATGATCATGGCTCATGACACAGCCTGATCTCCTGGGCTCAGGCAATCCTTCTGCCTCAGTCTCCCCAAGTAGCTGGGACTACAGGTGCATGTCACCACACCAGCTAATTTTTTGATATTTTGTAGAGACAAGGGCTTGCTATGTTTCCCAGTCTGGTCCCCCACTCCTGGGCTCAAGCGATCCTCTTGCCTCTACCTCCCAATGTGCTGGGATTACAGGCATGAGCCACCATGCCCAGCCTGGAATGGATCTTTTACAAAATGCTATGAGTTTATGAAGACTAATAAACAGTTGATGCTTTATAATGAGGAGGTTCTTTGAAATTCTTGATATTTTTGGTTGGGTATTTTTAGTCAAGTTGGACAAATATATTAAAAAATTATTAAACATACAAGCTAAAGTTTCTTTTTAAAATGTCAATAGCTTTAGGGGGTACAAATGGTTTCTGGTTACATGGATGTACTGTATAGCTGTAAGCATACCCATCAACCCTACCTGTGCACATACTACCCCAGAGGTAATGTTTTTAACCTTCTCCCTTCTACCCTCCCCTTCTGAGTCTCCAGTGTCCATTACTCCATTCTCTGTGCCTTTGCAAATCCTTAGTTTAGCTCCTACTTATAAGTGAGAACACACAGTGTTTGGTTTTCCGTTCCTGCATTAGTTCACTTAGGATGATGTTCTTCTTCTCTTTCATCCAAGTTGCTGCAAAAGACATTACTGCATTCTTTTTTATGCCTGAATGGTATTCCATTGTGTGTGTGTGTGTGTGTGTGTGTGTGTGTGTGTGTGTGTGTGTGTGTGTGTAAAATAGGTTTTCATTATCCACTGATTCGTTGATGTGCATTCAGGTTGATTCCACATCTTTGCAATCATGAATTGTGCTACAATAAACATATGAGTGCAAGTGTCTTTTTTATATAACGACCTCTGTTCCTTTAGAACAGAGTAGTGGGATTGCTGGATCAAATGGCAGACCTACTTTAGTTCTTTAAGTCTCCATACTGATTTCCATAGAGGCTGTACTAGTTTACAGTCCCATTAATGGTATATAAGCGCTCCCTTTTCACCACATCCATGCCATCTATTGTTTTTTGATTTTTTTTTTTTTTTAATCAAGGTCTCACTCTGTCATCCAGGCTGAAGTGTAGTGGCATGCTCGCCACCGCAGCCTCAACCTGATGGGCTCAGATGAACCCCCACCTCAGCCTCCCAAGTAGCTTGGAACTACAGAAACGCACCACCACGCCCAGCACATTTTTTGATTCATTGTAGAGACAAGGTCTCACCAAGTTGCCAAGGCTGGTCTCGAACCCCTGGACTCAGGCAATCCTCTCACCTCCATCTCCCAAAGAGATTACAGGCATGGGCCATCGTGCCCAGCTGTTTTTTGATTTTTTTTTAATAATGGACATTCTGACTGGTATAAGGTGGGAGCTCATTGTGGTTTTAATTTGTATTTTTCTGATGATTAGCAATCAATATCACTAATAGCATTTTTTCATGCGTTTCTTGGCCACTTGTATGTCCTTTTTTTTTTTTTCTAGATTTGAAAATATAGTTTATTTAGAAAGTGAGTGAGAGAGAGAGAGAGAGGGAGGGAGGGAGGGAGAAGATTCACCTCTGCAAGGGAGGAGACTAGGCTAGAGCTTAGGAAACATGGTGGTAGCCATAGCTCAAAGTGCACATGGCCACACCAGAGTCTAATAAGACAATGCTGTATGTCTTCTTTGAGAGATGTCTGCTCATGTTGTTTGCCCACTTTTCAATGGGGTTATTTGCTTTTTTCTTGCTGATTTGTTTGAGTTCTTAAATATATACCTAAAGTTTACCTGTAATATATATATAATCAGTATATCTATATACCTATATAATACCTAAAGTTTCTAACACTAATATGAAGCACCAAAGAAAACGGAGAACACATCAAAATTAAGTTTTTTTTTCTTGGTGTTTTGACACAATTATTCTGCTTACCATGACCTGGTAATCATCTTCATATTACTAGTCTAATTCAGCATTTTCAATAAAATCTTTCCAAGTTAATGTCCAGCACACTGGCACTGGGCATGCAGACACTTAGGGTCTCGATGGCCCACCCAAAAATACTTCTCAAACTTATGACAATGAAAAAGAAAAAGCTGATATATATGCCCTGCTACTTTGTACTCTGACTGAAATACTTTTGAGCTCAAGTCCAGCAATTTCTCCTAAATGCCCATCTCACCTCCATCACCTCTGTAGCAGTCTGGCTGGAGAACAATTTAGCAGAATCTGTAAAACATTTAAGCCGGGCTCGGTGGCTCAGCTGTAATCCCGCGCCTTTGGGAGGCTGAAGTGAGTGGACTGCCTGAGCCCGCGGGTTCGA
>NW_007246704.1:291689-295915 GCF_000164805.1 Carlito syrichta | reverse complement strand
CCAGGAGCAGCCACTGCACTCCAGTCTGGGCGACAGAGTGAAACTCCAACTCAAAACAAACAAAAAAAAGAAAACACACCTTTGGCTGGGCGTGGTGGCTCATGCCTGTAACCTTAGTACTTTGGGAGGCAGAGGCAAGAGAACTGCCTAAGCCCAGAGGTTTGAGAGACCAGCCTGAGCAATTTGGCAACACCTAGTCTCTGCAATAAATAAAAAAAATTGGCCAGGTATAGTGGCACACACCTGTGGGTCCAGCTACTTGGAAGGCTGAGGCAGGTTGAGCCCAGCAGTTGAGACTGTGGTGGCCGTGAGCATGCCACTGCACTCCAGCCTGGGCAACAGAGCAAGACTCTGACTCAAAAAAAGAAAGAAAGAAAGAAAGAAAATGCACCTTTGTATTTTTCCCTTGGAAAAGAACTTTCAATGTGTGGTATAGCCTTACAACTAAAGTCTGTGTAGCACTTACATGAATCCTACATGAAAGAATTTCTGAGATATATTATGGGGAAAAAGTAAGTTGTGAAACAAAACATATATTATAATACCATTTACATAAAACACACACAAAGTAATGTGCATTTTCTTTGGTCAGTTCACCTGGTAAGAAAAGGTCTGCAAGGAACCACAAAACACTAGAAACAATCACTACCTTGGAGGAAGAGGCTGGGACTAAGAATGGTGGTTACATGAGACCCCTGCTTTGCTGTAATGTTTTAAGTTTTCACAAGGAGACTACATTAAGGCCTTGCTTACATAAATTTAAAGGCCAGTCACAGTGGCTCATGCCTGTGATTCCAGAACTTTGAGAGGCTGAGAGTGGGAGGTTTGCTTGAGCCCACAAGTTTGAGACCAACCTGGGCAACATAGCGAGACCTTGTCTCTACAAGAATAAAAATTAAAAAATTACCAGGCCATGGTAGTGCACACCTGTAGTCCCAGCTACTCAGGAGGCTGAGGTACAAGGATCACCTGAGCCCAGGAGGTAGAGGCTGTAGTGAGCTATGACCTACACTCCAGCCTGGGCAACAGAGTAAGAGACTGCCTCAAAAAAAAAATTTTTTTTTAATTTTAAGAATAATCTCTAGATCACAAATTATAGGCAATTTACCTAATATTCCATTAAAGGAATTCAAATTCATCTAAGGGCAGGTAGTTTGAATCAGACTAATAAAGGGCACTCAAGGCACACTGTACTCACATTTAAATATACAAACACACTCCCCCCTTCTGTGCCTCTGTAATTCTCCAACAATATAAATACTCTACCTTGCTTAAAAACAAATCTGGGCTGGGCCGGGTGACTCAAGCCTATAATTCCAGCATTTTGGGAGGTCAAGGCAAGAGGATTGCCTGAGCCCATGGGTTTGAGACCAGCCAGGCAACATGATGAGACCTCATCTCTACAATAAATCAAAAAATTAGCTGGGCACAGTAGCGCACGGCTGTAGTTTCGGCTACTGGAAGGCTGAGTCCGAAGGATCACCTGAGCCCAGCAGGTCATGGCTGCGGTGGCTGGAAGCGTGCCACTGCACTGCAGCCTGGGTGACAGAGTGAGACTCCAACTCGATAGATAGATAGATAGATAGATAGATAGATAGATAGATAGATAGATAGATAGATCTGGTCTACCCACCCACCCCACCCAACCCCCCACAAAAAGAAAGCAGCACGTTTAGTGCAAAACCAAAAAATCTTACACATAATCTCAAATGCCTTAATAAATATTGTTAATTTTACTCCAAAAGCAATAATGTTACAAGGTCTGAGGCAAACTTCACTTCACTAAAATAATGTCAGTTAGCCACATAACTACATTGAAGTTGTTTAGTTTACTTGTTCTGATTTTAATCAATTATCAATACAGAAAAATTAGTGGGGAGGCAGAGCTATCCCATCTTGAGTGTAGCTTTTGAGGACTTCCAGCATCTCATCTCCCTTCCTGACCAGGAATCCCCTCTTAAAGCAATCAAGTCTGGGGTATCTGAGCACCCCATGGGATTTTGACAATCAGCCACATTTGGGAACCCATACTTTGATAGATCCTTTGAGCAGCAATTCTCAAGCTGCACTGCACATGATTATTAGTTTAATAAATATGTGAGAACCATACTCCCCAAAGACTAATTTAATCAGAGTCTCTGAGGAATGGGCTCTAGTCATTAGTCCTCAGATTGAGAACCCTACTCAGAAGTAACTGACTTAGGAATTTCCCTTCAAGTTCATTAAGCAGATCATCATTATCTGCATAGACTACAGGAAACCCAATGGCATGGCAGGAGACGAAACACCAACCCCTGGTTTTATTTGATATCACAGGCATAGGACCAAATGCTTGTGACACACTGGGACCCATTAAAATTAGGGCTAAAAAGCCCTAGCTTCAGGTAAAGATCAAGTCACTACAACAGCAATAAACAGATCTTGGCCAAGTCATTTAACTTGCCTGAAGTGTAATCCTTAAAAAAAGGATTGGGCCGGGCTTGGTGGCTCAGCTTGTAATCCCGTGCTTTGGAAGGCTGAGCTGAGTGGATTGCCTGAGCCTACGGGTTCAAGACCCATCTGGGCAACTTGGCAAGACCTCATCTCTACAAGAAATCAAAAAATTAGCCAGGCGTGGTAGCATGCGCCTGTAGTTCCAGCTACTTGGAAGGCTGAGGCAGAAGGATTGCCAGAGCCCAGCAGGTCGAGGCTGCGGTGGCCGGAAGCGGCCACTGCACTCCAGTCTGGGCAACAGAGTGAGACTCCAACTCAAAAAAAAAAAAAAAAGGATTGGAATAAATGACCTCTGCAGAT
Source organism: Carlito syrichta (assembly GCF_000164805.1). NCBI lineage: Eukaryota > Metazoa > Chordata > Mammalia > Primates > Tarsiidae > Carlito > Carlito syrichta. The sequence continues at coordinate 293,122 of NW_007246704.1, read as the reverse complement.
TCTTTGATCTCAAACATCACGATGATTCTACCATGTTGCTACAAATCAAATATATCATCAGAGTGGTCCTTAAATGAATGCATGAATATCTTCTGCAAGTATCAGATTAATCATATAATATGTATATATACACAATTTTGTGCTGATTTATATAAAAATCCTACTGCTCATCACACCATAAGAAATCCTAACTGTACACAATACATTCTTTTTATTTTATTTTTTTTGAGACAGAGTCTCACTCTGTCACTACGCTGGGTCACAGCTCACCATAGCCTCAACCTCTTGGGCTAAGACATTCCTTCCACTTCAGCCTTCCAAGTCACCATGCCCACCTTTTTTTTTTTTGGTAGAAACAAGATCTCACTATGTTGCCCAGGCTGGTCTAGAACTCCTGGGCTCAAGCAATCCTCTCACCTCCACCTCCCAAAGAGCTGGGATTACAAGCATGAACCACCCCACTCAGCAGAACATATAATATAGTCTGTGAGGTCAATCACAAATGAAAATTGAATTGGTTACATAAATCTCAAAATAAATATAAACATTTGGAATAAAATACAATTTAAAAATAACTCTTTAACCTTTTTCACTGTCAATATCATTCTAATTTTTTTTTCCTGAGCCAGAGTCTCACTGTGTTGCCCAGGCTGGAGTGCAGTGGCACGCTCATAGCCACCACAGCCTCGACCTGCTGGGCTCAGGTGATCCTTCTGCTTCAGCCTTCCAAGTAGCTAGCACTATAGGCACGCACCACCATACCCAGCTAATTTTTATTTACTGTAGAGATGAGGTCTCACCAAATTGCCCAGGTTGGTCTCAAACCCACAGGCAAAGGCAGTCCTCTCGCCTCCCCTTCCCAAAGTGCTGGAATTATAGGTGTGAGCTACCATGCTCAGTTTGATTTTTTTTTTTCATTTTAAAAATTATGGTAAAATATATATAACAAAAAATGTGTCATTGTAACCATTCTAAGTTACAGCTCCAGGGCATTAGGTACATTCACATTGGTATGCAACTGTTCTCATCTTCAGAACTTTTTAATATTTCCCAAATGAAACTCTGTATCCATTAAACCCTAATTTCCCATTCCCTCTTTCCCTCCGTCCCTGACAACTATGGTCCTAATTTCTGTCCCTACGAGTCTGGCTACCCTAGGTAGTCGTATAAGTGGAATTATGCAATATTTGTCCTTTTGTATCTGGCTTTTTAAATTTAGCATAATGATGTCAAGGTTCATTAATGTTGTAGCAGTGTCAGAATTTCCTTCTTTATAAGATTGAGTAATATTCTACTGTATTTATGTATGACATTTTGTTTATCCATTATTTATCCATTGGTGGAACTTGGGTTGCTTCATTCTGATTTTTTTTTTTTAGTGGGAGTCTCACTCTGTCGCCCAGACTGGAGTGCAGTGGCCACTCCTGGCCTCC
>NW_007246704.1:288992-291071 GCF_000164805.1 Carlito syrichta | reverse complement strand
CAGGTCGAGGCTGCAGTGACTGGGAGCGGCCACTGCACTCCAGTCTGGGCGACAGAGTGAGACTCCAACTCAAAAAAAAAATAAAAATAAAAAATAAATTTAACCAAAAAAATAAATAGGTAGACCACATTGTGAGCCATAAAACACACCTCAACAAATTTAAACTAAAAATCATACAAAATATACTCTCAGATCACAATAACACAATGTAATTAAACTAGAAATCACTAACAGAAAGATAAGTGAAAAATCCCAAAACCCATACTTGCAGATTAAACAATATACTTCTAAGTAGATGAGTCAAAGAAATCTCAAGAGATATTCCTAACTAAATGAAAATTAAAATATGACATCAAAATTTGTGAAATACAGAGAAAATAGTTCTTAGAGGAAAACTTACAACACTGAATGCAAATATTACGGGGGAAAAAATCTAAAAACCAAAAATCTAAAAACCTGTAATCTCAGCACTTTGGGAGGCAGAGGCAAGAGGGCTGCCTGTGCCCAGGGGTTCGAGACCTGCCTGGGCAACTTGACAAGACATGATCTTCACAGTAAATCAAAACAAGTAGCCCAGCAGGTCAAGGCTGTAGTGGCCATGAATGTGTCACTGCACTCCAGCCTGGGAAACAGTGAGATTTTGACTCAGATAAATAGATAGATAGATAGATAGATAGAAAGACAGACAGACAGACAGACAAACAATTGATTGCATCTATCTATCTAAGTTTCCACTTTAGGAAACTAGAAAAAAATCAGCAAAGATTAAATCCATAGTAAGCAGAAGAAAAATAATAAGAGCAGAGATCAATAAAATTGAAAATAGGACATCAATAGAAAAAACTCAATGAAACCAAAAGCTAGTACTTTGAAATGATCAATAAAATTGATAAACTTCTAAAACTGATAAATTGATTAACTAAGAGAGAAGACACAAGTTACTAATATGAAAAAGGAAAAAAGGACCATCACTACTGATCCTATGGACATTAAAAGGATAATAAAGGAATATTATGAAGGACTCTGTCCATAAATTTGATAACCTGGATGAAATGAGCAAACTCCTTGAAAGACACATTAGCAAAAACTTACAAAAGGCAAAAAGGACAATCTCAATAAAGACCTATATCTAGTAAAGAAATTGAATCAATATCTAATAATCTTCTAAAGGAAAAAGGATCCAGGCCTAGTTGGGTTCACTGGTGAATTCTACCAAACTTTTAAGTTAGAAATTATCTCAATTATCTACAATTTATTTCAGAAACAGAAGGAATCCAAACCAATTCTATAATGCCAGCATTACCCTAGTCCCCAAACCAAACAGAGAAAGAAATCAGACAAAGACAATAAAGGAAAACTACAGAACTATATATCTCATGAGTACAGATGCACAAATAGGGAACAAAATTGACTCCAACAATGTACAGAGAGAATTATACACCATGACCAAGTGGGATTTATTCCAGGTATGCCAGGCTGGTACAACATTCAAAAATAAATTAATATAATCCATTACATCAACAAGCTAGAGAAGACTCCTACAATCCTATCAATAGATGCAGAAAACCCATTTGACAAAATCCAACACCCATTCATGATCAAATAAATAAATAACTAAATAAAAACTCTCAGCAAACTAAAAATAGGGGAGAAGCTCTTCAACCTGATAAAGAACATCTACCAGAAAACCTACAGCCGATATCATATTTAATGGTGAGAAACCAGATGCTTTCCCAGTAAGATCGGGAATAAGACAAGATGTCCACTCTCACCACTCCTATTCAACATCATACAGGAAGTCCTAGCTCACTCAGTAAGACAAGAATAGGAAATAAAAGGTATATAGACTGGGAAAAAAGAAAGAAACTCTTTGTTTGCTAAGGACATGATAGTCTATATAGGAAATCCCAAAATATCAACACAACAAAAACAAAAAAACCTCCTGGAACTAATAAATAATTATAGCAAGATTACAAGATACAAGGTTAATATGCAAAAATCAATAACTGTTTTTTATTGTTTTAAGTTGGAGTCTCACTCTGTCACCCAGACTGGAGTGCAGTGGCCACTCCTGGCCAC
>NW_007246704.1:286908-288797 GCF_000164805.1 Carlito syrichta | reverse complement strand
GCAATCCACTCACCTTGGCCTCCCAAAGCGCTGGGATTACAGGCTGAGCCACCGAGCCCAGCCAATAATTTCTTATATATTAGCAGCAAGCAAATGGAAGTTGAATTTAAAAATGCAACACCATTTACACTGTCATAAATTGCCACCCTGAAATACTTAGATATAAATCTAACAAAATATGTACAAGATCTATATTAGGAAAACTCCAAAACTCTGATAAAAAAAGTAGTCTGGCTGGGCACGGTGGCTAAGCCTGTAATTCCAGCACTTTGAAAGGCCGAGGTAAGAGGACTGCCTGAGGCCAGGGGTTCAAGACCAGCCTGGGCAACTTGGTGAGACCTCATCTCTACAATAAATCACAAAAACTTGCCAAGCGTGATGGCATGCGTCTGTAGTTCCAGCTACTTGGAAGGCTGAGACAGAAGGATCACCTAAGCCCAGCAGGTCAAGGTTGTGGTGGCTGTGAGCATGCCACTGCACTCCAGTCAGGGCAACAAGAGTGAGACTCCAACTCAACAACAACAAGAAAAAAAGTAGTCTAAATTAATGGAGAGATCTATGCATATGAATAGAAAGATTCAATATTGTCAAAATGTCACTTTTTCTACAAATTCAATGCAATTCAATAAAAAAAATCCATGAGGTTTTTGTGGATATCAACAGACTGATTCTAAACAACCAGAAGAGCCAACACAATATTAAAGGGGAAAAACAAAGTCAGAGGACTGACACTACCTGACTTCAAGATTTACTATAAAGCCAAAATAATCAAGACAGTGTTGTATTGGTGAAATAATAGACAGTCCAGAAAGAGACTTACACAAAATATACTCAACTGATTTATGAGAAAGGAGCAAAGGCAATATAATGAAGCAAAAGTAGTTTTTTCAGAAAATGGTGCTAAAACAAGTAAACATCCACATTTTAACTATTTGTACTTGGAGACATCTCATGGATCACCTACCAGCAACTCAACCACACTTTTTTATGAAGTAGTGAAAAACAAATCACTTCATATTGAATAGTATAAGCCAGGCTCGGTGGTTCAGCTTGCAATCCCACGCTTTGGGAGGTTGAGGTGAGTGGATTGCCTGAGTCCACGGGTTCGAGACCCGCCTGGGCAACTTGGCAAGACCTCATCTCTACAATAAATTTTTTAAAAAATTAGCCGGGTGTGGTAGCGTGCACCTGTAGTTCCAGCTACTTGGAAGGCTGACACGGAAGGATCGCCAGAGTCCAGCAGGTCGAGGCTGCGGCAGCTGGGAGCGGCCACTGCACTCCAGTCTGGGCAACAGAGTGAGACTCCAACTCAAAAAATAAATAAATAAAATAAAAATAAATAAATAGTATAGCACTGGAACCAATTATTTTATTGTAATGACATTTGGTTTATAATGGAATTTTGAACATTGAGGAAATTATTTATGACAAAAATATCAAAATTGTATAAATTATTTTCCTAACGTGTGATAACATGTGAAACAGTCACCAGCATGCACTGCAAGTTCATTGATACATGTTGTGCAATAGTGATTTGTTTGACATCTTCCGCCTCTTGTTTATCTATTCAAGCAGACAATGGAGTCTTGTTTTCTTTCTCCCACATTAATAATATGCAATTTATTGTCCAGTCTGTCATTTGAAGATGATGTGGAAGGATGCACTCATGATTACTGAACACTACTTCTCAACTGTTCGATCATATCTCTGTATATATTCCATTTCTTTATTTGCTCTTTTATGCAATTTGAATGGAAAACTTCAAGGAAACATACATTTTTAAAAAAATATCCTGCATGCCGGGCTCGGTGGCTCAGCCTGTAATCTCGCGCTTTGGGAGGCTGAGGTGAGTGGATTGCCTGAGGCCGCGGGTTCGAGACCTGCCTGGG
>NW_007246704.1:280906-286496 GCF_000164805.1 Carlito syrichta | reverse complement strand
CTTCCATGTATGGCTTTTTTTTTTTTTTTCTTTTGGAGACAAGGTCTTGCTGTGTTGCTCAGGGTTGATCTGGAACTCCTGGGCTCAAGCAGTCCTCCTCCCAAAGTGCTAATAGCATGTGCCACCGTGCTGGGCTTCTTTCATAAAAACTAACTCAAGTTCAAGTGTAGTGGCTCACTCCTATAATACCAGCAACTTTGGAAGATGGAGGAAGATATTGCCTGAGCCCAGGGGTTGGAGACCAACCTGGGCAACTTGGCAAGAGTGCACCTCTACAATCAATCAAAAAATTATCTGGGCATGGTGGTGCATGCCTGTAGTTCCACTTACTTGGAAGGCTGAGGCAGATGGGTTGCCTGAGCCCAGCAGGTTGAGGCTGCAGTGGCCATGAGCGTGCCACTGCACTCCAGCCTGGTAGAGAGTGAGACTCCAACTCAAAAAAAAAAAAAAAAAAAAGCCACAACAACAAAACCTCAAAATGCAACACAGACTTAAACATAAAACACAAAACCATAAAGCTCCTAGAAGACAACATAAGAGGAAATCTAGGTGACTTTGGGTTTTAGCAAAGACTTTCTAGACACAATATTAAAAGTACAATCCATGAGAAAAAGAAGTGATAGTTAGATTTCACTAAAATTAAAAATGCTTGCTCTGCAAAAGACAATATATTAAGAGAATGAAAAAGCCAGATGAGGAAAAAATATTTGCAAAAACACATATCTGAAAAAGAACTGGTATCCAAAACATACAGATATTAAGTGAAATAAACCAGGCACAGAAAGACAAGTATTAAATGTTCTCACTCTCCTGTGGCAGCTAAAAAAAAGTTGATTTCCTGGAAGTAAAGAGTAGAATGATAGATGCCAGAGGCTAGGAAAGGTGTATGGGTGGTGGGTGGGGAATGAAAAAAGGTTGACTGGCCAGACTCAAGCCTGTAATCCCAGCATTTTGGGAGGTAGAGACGAGAGGATTGCCTGAACCTAGGAGTTCAAGACCAGGCTGAGCAACTTGATGAGACCTCGTCTCTACAATAAACTAAGAAAAATCAGCTGGACACAGTGGCGCATGCCTATAGTTCCCCAGCTACTTGAAGGCTGAGGCAGAAGGATCACCTGAGACCAGCAGGTCAAGGCCGCGGTGGCCATAACAGAAAAAGACTCTGATTCAAAAGAAAAAAGAAAAAAAGGTTGGCTAATGCATAAAAAGTAAAATTAAACAGAAGAAATAAGTTCTAGTATTTAATAGTAAAGCAAGGTGACTATGGTTAATGATAACTTATTATATATTTCAAAATAGCTAGATTTACAGTGCTCCCAATACAAAGAAATGATAAGCATTTTTGGTGATGGATATGCTGATTACCCTGATTTGATCATTATACATCATATGTATGTATCAAAATATCACATGTAACCATAAAATTGTACAATTATTATGTATCAATAAAAAAGAATCACAGAAAACACACATGCACAAAGAATTCTTAAACCTCAACAATAAGAAAATCCAATTGAAAATGGGTAAAGGCCAAGGCAAGTGGATTGCCTGAGCCCGTGGGTTCAAGGCCAGCCTGGGCAACTTGGTGAGACCTCATCTCTACAATAAATCACAATAACTAGCCAGGCGTGGTGGCATGCATCTGTAGTTCCAGCTACAGACGGCTGAGGTGGCCTTGAGCGTGCCACTGCACTCCAGCTTGGGCAACAAGAGTGAGACTCCAACTCCAAAAAAAAAACGGGCAAAAGGTTGGGCATGGTGGCTCACACCTGAAATCCCAGTGCTTTGGAAAGCCAAGGCAGGAGGATCACTTGAGCCCAGGAGTTCAAGACTAGCTTGGACAACTTAGCAAGATCTCATCTCTTAAAAAAAATTTTTTTTTAAAAGGTAAAAGATCAGAACAGACACTTTATCAAATAAAACATGCATAGCAAATAAGCAGATGAAACGATACTCAAAACCGTATGTCATTAGAGAATTACAAATTAAAACCAGATATTACTACACATCTATTAGAATGGTGAAAAGCCAAAACACTGGCAACTCCAAATGCTGACAAGGATATGGAGCAAACAGATTGTTCATACATTGCTGGTGAAAATGCAAAACAGCAAAGCCACCTTGGAAGAGTTTGGCAGTTTCTTACAAAACTAAACATACTCTTAAAATATGATCCAACAGTTGTGCTCCTTGGTATTTACCCAAATGAGTTAAAAACATGTCCACACAAAAACCTGCTTACAGATGTTTATAGCAACTTTATGCATAATTGCCAAAACTTGGAAGCAACCAAAATGTCTTTCAGTAGGTGAATGAATAAACAAAGTAGTGCATCCCTACAATGGAGTATTATTCAGGACTAAAAAGAAATGAGCTGTCAAGCCAGGAAAGCTTAAATGCATATTACTAGATGAAAAAAGCCATTCTAAAAAGGCTACAATCTGCATGATTGCAACTATGTGACACTCAGGAAAGGGCAAAACTAGGGAGACAGTAGAATCAGTGGTTGCCAAAGGTTCAGGGAGAGAGTGAGGGATAAATAAGTGGAGCAAAGGTAAGAGTATTCAGTATGATACTTTAATAGTAGATACATGTCATTATATATTTGCCAAAATCCACAGAATCTACAATACCAAGAGTGAACCCTAATGTAAACTGAGGGCTTCAGTCATTACCAATGTATCAATATTTGGCTCGTCAATTGTAACAAGTGTATCACACTATCTCAAGATGTTAATAATAGGGAAGATACAATGCAGTGGGTATGGAAGCTCTGTATTTCTGCTCCATTTTTCCATAAACCTGAACTGCCAAAAACAGTAATAAGTTATATTAAAATATACAGTCATCCCTCAGTACACTCAGGGGGGTTTTCAGGATTCCCCCTTGTATACCAAAATCATAAATACTCAAGTCCCCCAGTTAGTCCTGAGGAACATGAAAAGTCTCCCTCTGTATGCGTGAGTTTGCATCCTGCGAATACAGTATTTTTAAAATCTGAGTTGGTTGGAAACAATCTAAATATAAAAGGACCCATATAGTTCAAACCTGTGTTGTTCAAGGGTCAACTGTATGTTCCTTGGGGAGGAAAAATAAAGGAAGAATTTCTTGCAATAGAAAAGCCCATGACTATACCTATCTTGCCCAGGTTTCAGAGACAATTTGTCTACTGAGTTCCCCAGAAGGTGCTGCAACAGACCCCTCAGGATGCTGTGACGTGGAGGCTCAGTTCAGCTCATCTTGGAGCCTTCCTTCCCATACAGAGGCCATACTGCCTTTCTTTCCACAGTTGCTACCATGCTTGCTACATACTGTTGACATGTGGCTTTTAAAATAAACATTTGTTGGGGGGAAAAATCACTTAAAAAATTTACATCCACTAGCAAATCTTCCTATCTATATTCACACTAAGGTTAAGAATATTAACATAAGATGAAGAAATATATAATTCAAGTTTAATTTCAAGGAAAAATAAATGTGTTATGCCTTGTTACTGAACTTAGGCTGTGAGAACTTTGTCTCCTGAGCAGAGGTTCACAGGTAATAGGTTCGTCCTGGTTTCCTTCAGCTACCACAACCTGAAAGAATGGGCCAGGGATGGCTTTGGGCAAAGGGGTCCCTTGACAGTCCTGGCCACTGAGCAAAAGCAAGCAGGGTTCACTACAGGAATCATTGCCTTCCCTTTCCACACACATGGTGCCAGTCAGCCCAAGCCAACTTCAGCTTCCTGGAGCCCACCTGGCTTCTCTTCGCTCACAGCCAGTTGGACATTTTATTTCTTGGGCCAGTGCAGTAGCTTATGCCTATAATCCCACACTTGGGGAGGCTGAGGCAGGAGCAACACCTGAGAACAGGAAGGAGTTCAAGAGCAGCCTGGGCAATACAGAGAGAGGAAAGGAGGAAGGGAGGGAGGGAGGGAGGGAGGGAGAACTTTCTCGCTCTTAGTCATTTTTGTGTGTGTTTCTTTTATATTTCTTTATAAATAGTTTTTAGTCCCAGCACTTTGGGAAATTGAGATGAGGGGATTGCCTGAGCCCACGGGTTGGAGAACAGCCTGGGCAACTTGGCGAAACCTCATCTTTACAATAAATCAAAAAATTAGCTGGGCATGGTAGTGCGCGCCTATAGTTCCAGCTACTTGGAAGGCTGAGGCAGAAGGATGGCTGGAGACCAGCAGGTCGACGCTGGGGTGGCCATGATCAATGCTACTGCACTCCAGCCTGGATGATAGAGTGAGACTCCAAAAGAAAGAAAAGAAAAAGAGCTGAGCACGGTGGCTCACGCCTATAATCCCAGCACTTTGGGAGGCCAAGGTGAGAGGATTGCCTAAGCCCACGGGTTCGAGACTAGCCTGGGCAATTTAGCGAGATCTCATCTCTAGAATAAATCAAAAAATTAGCTGGGCATGGTGGAGCATGCCTGTAGTTCCAGCTACTTGGAAGGCCAAGGTGGAAGGATCACCTGAGCCTAGTAGGTAGAGGCTGCGGTGGCCATGAGCATACCACTGCACTCCAACCTGGGTGACAGAGTGAGACTCCAACTCAAAAAAAAAACAAAAAAAGAGAAAGATATAGCTAACAAATGTGAAGATATGTGCTAATAAAATCAGTAAAATACTACAAAATTAGCATAAATGTTTCCTACAATGGTTTTTTGTTTTGTTTTGTTTTTTAGTTAGAGTCTCACTCTGTTACCCAGGCTGGAGTACTGTGGCACGCTCCTGGCCACCACAGCCTCAACTTGCTGGGCTCAGACAATCCTTCCACCTCAGCCTTCCAAGTAGCCAGAACTACAGGCATGTGCTACCATGCCCAGCTATTTTATTTATTTATTTATTTATCGTAGAGACGAGGTCTCAACCATGTTGCCCAGACTGGTCTCAAACCCGCAGGCTCAGGCAATCCTCTCGTCTTGGTCTCCCAAAGTGCTGAGATTATAGGTTTGAGCCACTGTGCCCAGTCGGTTTTTGTTTTTAATAAGAATATTTAGCTGGGCGCAGTGGCTCAAGCCTATAATCCCAGCACTTTGGGAGGCCGAGGTGAGAGGGTTGCCTGAGTCTAGGGGTCTGAGATCAGCCTGGACAACTTGGCGAGACCTCATCTCTACAATAAATCAAAAAATTAGCCGGGTATGGTGGCATATGCCTGTAGTTCCAGCTACATGGAAGGCTAAGGGGAAGGATCACGTGAGTCCAGCAGGTTGAGGTTGCAGTGGCCATGAGCATGCATTCCAGTCTGGGTGGCAGAGTGAGACTTCAACTAAAAAAAAAATATTTAGCACTGGTGATAGTTTATGAAAATTGGAACTCTTGTACACTGCTGACATAAGAGAAAATAGTACATCTTTCCCTATAGAAATGTACAAAATACAAATACCCTCCATCTCTAAAACCTTAACCTCCATAAATAATCATGTGCCAAGACAGTTCAATGGGCAAAGGACAATCTTCTCAGCAAATGGTTCTGAAACAACTGGATACTCACAGGCAAAGGGAACAAATTAGACCTCTATCTATCTTATACAATGTTTTTTAAAAACTCAAAATGGATCTAAAACCTAAATATAAAAGTTAAAACTATAAAATTCTTTT
>NW_007246704.1:272628-280886 GCF_000164805.1 Carlito syrichta | reverse complement strand
TCAGCCTTCCAAGTAGCTGGAACTACAGGCACACGCTACCACACCCAGCTAATTTTTTAATTTATTGTAGAGATGAGGTCTCGCCAAGTTGCCCAGGTGGATCGCAAACCCGCGGGCTCAGGTAACCCACTCACCTCAGCCTCCCAAAGCACGACTGAGCCACCGAGCCCGGTAAAACTATAAAATTCTTAGGTCGGACATGGTGACTCAAGTCTATAATCCCAGCACTTTGGGAGGCTGAGGTGAGAGGGTTGTCTGAGCCCACGGGTTTGAGACCAGCCTGGGTAACTTGATGAGACCTCATCTCCACAATAAATCAAAAAATTAGCCGGCTGTGGTAGCATGTACCTGTATGCTTGGAAGGCTGAGGAGGAAAGACCGCCTGAGCCTATCAGGTTGAGGCTGCAGTGGCTGTGGGCATGCCACTGCACTCAGCCAACAGAGTGAGACTCCAACTCAAAAAAAAAAAAAAAAGGAAAAGGAAAAAATGCAAATGAAAAGACAATCCACAGAATGGGAGAAAATATCTGCAACTCTATCTGACAAGGGTCTAGTAAAGGACACTTTAAAGCTCAACAATAAAAAGATAAATAACCCAATATTAGAATGGTCAAAGGACTTGAACAGACATTTCTCCAAAGAAGATATACATATGGCCAACAAGCACATGGGAAGATGTTCAGCATCTCTAATCAGTAGGGAAATACAAATCCAAACCACAGTGACACACTACTTGAGACCTACTAGGTTAGCTACAATCAAAAAGACATAATGAAAAATGTTGTCAAGTACGTGAAGGAATTAGAAATTTCATTCATTGCTGGTGAAAATGTAAAATGTCACAGCCAACTTGGAAAGCAGTTTGGCAGTTCCTCACAATTTTAGAGTTACCAAAGACCCAGGAATTCCTCTCTTAGGTATATACCCAACAAATGAAAACATGCTCACACTTGTACATGAATGTCCACAGCAGCAATATTCATAATAGCCAAAAAAGTAGAAACAATCCATCAACCAGATTGTCTGTCAACAGGTGAATGGAGGCCAGGCACGATGACTCAAGCCTATAATCCCAGCACTTTGGGAGGCCGAGGTGAGTGGATTGCCTGAGCCCGTGGTTCAAGACCAGCCTGGGTAACATGGTGAGTCCTCGTATCTACAATAAATCAAAAAATTAGCTGGGCATGGTAGTGTGCGCCTATAGTTCTGGCTACTTGGAAGGCTGAGGTGGAAGGATTGCCTGAGCCCCGCAGGTCGAGGCTGTGGTGGCCAGGAGCGTGCCACTGCTCTCCAGCCTGGGGGACAGAGTGAGACTCCAACTTAAAAAAAAAAACAAAAAAACAGGTGAATGGATACACAAAATGCAATCTATACATACAACAGAACATTCAGTCATAAAAAAGAATTAAGCTCTAATACATGCTACATCACAGATGAACTCTTAAAACATGCTAAGCTTAAGAAGCCAGGCACCAAAGGCCACAAGCTGTATGATCCCATTTATACAAAAGATCCAGAATAAACAAATCCAGAGATAAAAGGTCTATATGGTTGCTAGGGTTGGGAAGTGGTGAGTGAATGGGGGAGTGATGATAGGCTTGGGGTGATAAAAGTGTTCTGGAATTAGACAGTTGGGATGTTGGACAACCCTATAATATACTAAAATCACTGGACTGTATATTTAAAAGGGTTAATTTTATGGTATGTGAATTATATCTCAACAAAAAATAAGTAGGAAAATAAAACAAGGGCCAGGCATGGTGTGGCTCACACCTGCAATCCCAGCACTTTGGGACACCAAGGTGAGAGGATCGCTTGAGCACAAGAGTTCAAGATCAGCCTGGGCAACACAGCAAGACTTCATCTCCACATAATCAAAAAATTAGCCAGGCATGGTGGCACATGCTTGTATTCTGAGCTACTCGGGAGGCTGAGGCAGAAGGATCACCTGAGCCCAGGAGGTCTAGGCTGAGGTGCACTGTGATTGTGCCACTACTCCATCTTTGGCAACAGAGTGGAACTCTAAATCGAAAAACATATGTAAAAATAAAAGAAATAATCATATCGAGGGTAAAGTCTCAGCTAAATGCATATATTTTATAAAAAAAAAAAAAAACAAGACTGGACCGGGCACAGTGGTTCAAGCCTGCAATCCCAGCACTTTGGGAGGCCAAAGTGAGAGGATCGCCCAAGCCCAGAGGTTGGAGACCAGCCTGGGCAACTTGTGGGCAACAGAGTGAGACTCCGACTCAAAAAAAAAAAAGACTGAAAACAAAACAAACTAAATAGACAACAAGAAACTGGTGCAATATGTACACCAGGTCATTCTAAAGGTAACTAGGCATTAAAAATACTACAGAAATATATTTGATATGAAATGGTGTTTGTTGTATTAACAAAATTTTGTTAAGTCAGAAAGTATATCCACAATATTCTCATGCGCTTTTACCAAAGAAAAAAATCTTAGCTTAAAAACCAGTTCTGCCACACACAGTGGCTCACACCTGTAAACCCAGCACTTTGGGAGGCAGAGGTGAGAGGGTTGCCTGAGGTCAGGGGTTCGAAACCAGCCTGAGCAACATGGCAAAACCTCGTCTCTACAATAAATCAAAAAATTAGTTGGGCATGATGACACACACCTGTGGTTCCAGTTACTTGGTGAGACCTCATCTCTACAATAAATCAAAAAATTAGCCGGGTGTGGTAGCGCATGCCTGTAGTTCCAGCTACTTGGAAGGCTGAGGCGGAAGGATCGCTGGAGCCCAGTAGGTCGAGGCTGCGGTGGCCAGGAGCAGCCACTGCACTCCAGTCTAGGCGACAGAGTGAGACTCTGACTCAAAAAAAAAAAAGAGGTGGTGGGGGCAGGTGGTGGGGGGTAGCTCACACTTATAATCCCAGCACTATGGGAGGCCAAGGTAGGAGGATCAAGAATTCTTGACCAGCCTGGGTGACATAGCAAGATCCTATCTCCAGAAAATTTTTTTTTTTTTTTTTAGTTGGAGTCACTCCGTCACCCAGGCTGGAATGCAATGGCACGCTCACAGCCACCCCAGTGTCGACCTGCTAGGCTCCGGTGATCCTTCTGCCTCAGCCTTCCAAGTAGTTGGAACTACAGGCATGCTACCACACCTGGTTAATTTTTTTATTTTTTTTATTGTAGAGACAAGGTCTCACCAAGTTGCTTGGGCTGGTCTCGAAACCCCAGGCTCAGGCAATCCACTCGTCTCAACCTCGCAAAGTGCTGGTATTACAGGCTGAGCCACCAAGCCCAGCTCAGAAAATTTTTTTTTAATTAGCAGGGCCTGGTGGCTTGCATCTGTAGTCCTAGCTTGAGAGGTTGAAGAAAGAGAATTGCTTAACCCCAAAAGTCCAGATAGCAGTAAGCTCTGACAGTGCCAACTATACTTCAGCCTGGATGGTTGTCTAAAATAATATTAAATTTTATATATATATATATATATATATATATTTTTTTTTTTTTTTTGAGTTGGAGTCTCACTCTGTTGCCCAGACTGGAGTGCAGTGGCACGTTCCCAGTCACCGCCTCCTCAACCTGCTGGGCTCCTGCGATCCTTTCGCCTCAGCCTTCCAAGTAGTTGGAACTACAGGCACGCACTACCACGCCTGGCTAATTTTTGATTTACTGTACGATGAGGTCTCGCCTAGTTGCCTGGGCGGGTCTCAAACCTGCGGACGCAGGCAATCCACTCACCTCGGCCTCCCAAGGTGCTGGGATTACAGGCTGAGCTACCAAGTCCGGCCTAAATAATATTTTTAAAAAACAATCCTTTAAATTGTAAAAAAAAAAGAATAATGATACCCATAGTAGGAGTCCATATTGACAAAAGAAAGATATATATGTATAAACACATTAAAAAGCAAAAAGCCAACACGGTGTTTCACACCTGTAATCCCAGCACTTTGGGAGGTAGAGGCAAGAGGACTGCCTGAGCCCAGGGGTTCAAGACCAGCCTGGGCAACTTGATAAGACTTTGTCTCTATAATAAATCGATAAAAATTAGCTAGGCAAGGTGGCATTCGCCTGTGGCTCCAGCTACTTGGAAGGCTGAAGTGAAAGGATTGCCTGAGCCCAGCAGGTCGAAATTGCGGTGGCCATGAACGTGCCATTGCACTCTAGCTTTGGTGACAGTGAGACTCCAACTCAAAAAAAGTCAAAACAAATATTGATACCAAAAGGTTAACATTAGTTACAACCTGGTAGTACTATTACATAGGAGTTATTTTTCTTCCTTTGGTTTAGTTGCATTTTCTATTTTTTGACAATTAGCATTAATGACTAGTATTAAAATATATATTGATTTTTTAAATGATTAAGTATTCTTTTTTCTTTTTTTTTTTTTGAGATAGGGTTTCACTCTGTTGACCAGGCTGGAGTGCAATAGCATGATCACAGCTCACTGTAGCCTCAAACTCCTGGGCTCAAGTGATGCTCTTGCCTCAGTTTTCCAAGTAGCTGGGGCTGCAGGTGTGCACCACCATGCCCGGCTTCTTTTTCTATTTTTTGTAGAGACAGGGTCTCACTTTGTTGCCCAAGCTAGTCTCAAACTCTTGGCCTCAAGTGATCTTCCCTCATCAGCCTTCCAAAGTGCTGGGATTATAGGAGTGAGCTACTGTGCCTAGCCACGATTAAGTACTCTTAAGGGACAATGGTATCAATGCTTCACACAAAAAGAAAATAAAGGATGAATAACTAACTTCATGGAATAAAAATATTAAAATTTCAAATCTTATCACTACACTTTATTAAATCCAAATTACTAGGAAATTAGTACTTAAAACTCCACACTCATAATCTCAACGGATTTAACTTCTTGCTTTGATAGAAATTTACAACATGCTAAGAGTTATACTATTTTGACAAAATCAAAACAGTGACTACAAGGGGCCAGTAAAGGAAAAATGAGGGACAAGTCTAAATTCTCAGTCCAGAAAATGTTCAGATAAACAATTTATTTCAGGATAGATTTGAAGATAAAGTGTTTATTCTATATAGTCTAAAGGTATTACTCAGGTGTAAAAATACTGTCAAAAAACTTTACCGCCAACAGCAAACCAACCACAGGGCTTACTCCACAAAATATAACCAAGCCAACAGAAAATAAAGCATATGCATACAAAAAGACAGAACTCTCAATTCTGAAATCAATTCAGTTGTTATACTTGTATGTTTTTAGACAACAAAACTAAAGATCTACTTCATGCTGATAACTAGTTTCTAAGAAAAAGCAACATGTAATAAGACCAGTCCAGGCAACACAGCACGACACTATCTCTATTTAAAAAAAAAACGAAAGAAAGAAAGAAAAAGAAAGCAACATGTAAAGGAAAAACCGAAAAGTACTTCAAAGACAAGGAAAAAGTGACCAGGCACAGTGGCTCAAGTCTATAATTCCAGTACTCTGGGAGGCCGAGGCAAGAGGACTGCCTGAGATCAGGAGTTCAAGACCAGCCTGGGCAACTTGGTGAGACCTCGTCTCTACAATAAATCAAAAAATTAGTCAGGCAGTAGTTCCAGCTACTTGGAAGGCTGAGGTGGAAGGATCGCAGGAGTCCAGCAGGTCGAGGCTGCAGTGGCCATGAGTGTGCCACTGCACTCCAGGCTGGGTGACAGAGTGAGACTCCAACTCAAAAAAATAAAATAAAATAAAATAAAAATTAGCCGGGCTCGGTGGCTCAGCCTGTAATCCCGCACCTTTGGGAGGTTGAGGTGAGTGGATTGCCTGAGCCCGCGGGTTTGAGGCCCACCTGGGCAACTTGGCGAGACCTAGTCTCTACAATAAATCAAAAATTAGCCGGGCGTGGTAGCGTGCACCTGTAGTTCCAGCTACTCGGAAGGCTGAGGCGGAAGGATCGCTGGAGCCCAGCAGGTCAAGGCTGCGGTGGCCAGGAGCGGCCACTGCACTCCAGTCTGGGTGACAGAGTGAGACTCCAACTCAAAAATAAAAAATAAAAATTAAGGTTAAATCAGAAGGTGCTATTTTTATAGGTTAATATGACAAAGGCAAAATGAGCCATCACTATACATATTAGAAACACTACAATAAAAAACAGTGATAACAGGAACACTGACCAGGATGCAACAAAACTAGATCTCTCACACATTGCTGGTAGGAATGCAGTATAATAGAGCAGTTTCTTTAAAAAACTAAACTTGTAACATCAGTAAGCGTACCTGATCTCAAACCAGGTGAAGTGGTGACCAAAAGGAGACCCAAACTTTACCTGCACGATGATCACTCATATACCTAATCCTGAATTGTACCCCACATCTTTAAAATAAAATAAAGACAAACTAAACATGTACTTACCATATGACCCCAAAATTTTGGTCATTTATTTCTCCAAAGTGAAAATATGGTCACATAAAAACATGTATGAGGCGAGAGGATTGTCTTAGTCCAGGAGTTTGAGACCATCCTGCGCAAGTTGGCAAGACCTCATCTCTACAAAAAAATCTTAAAAATTAGCCGCATGTGGTGGTGTATGCCTGTAGTCCCAGCTACTTAGAAGGCTGAGGAGGAAGGATCACCTCAAAAGTATTATGGTGGAAGAAAAAATACTGAAGCTTCATATTGTCTGATTCCATTTATATAACATTCTCAAAATGGCAAAATTACAGAGATGGAGAAGAAAGCAATGGTTGCAAGAGTCTGGGGGAAAGGGTGTGTGTGGCTGTAAGGGGTAACATGAGGAAATAGAGTTTTTTATTGTGTTTTGATTGTGATAGTGGCTACACACATCTACACAGGATAAAACTGCATAGAACTACACACACACACAAATAAATACATGTGAAATTGGTGAGATCTAAAAAAGGCTACAGATTGTAACAATATCAATTTCCTCGTTTTGACATTAAACTATAGTTATGTAAGATGTTACCACTAGGTGAAACTGGGCGAAGGGAACATTAGATCTCTCTGTACTATTTTTCAAAACTTCCTATGAATCTATAATTATTTCAAAATAAAAAGTTTAAAAAAAATTATATGGGGCTATTTATAAGGAGGTTAATATAACGGGTGGGGGACAGGCACAGGGGCTTTCGCCTGTAATCCCAGCACTTTGGGAGGCTGAGGCCAGAGGATTGCTTGAGCCCAGGAATTCAAGACTAGCTCAGTTAACATAGTGAGACTTCATCTCTACAAAAAAAAAAATCAAAAAATTAGCCAGGCGTGGTGGCACGCACCTACAGTCCCAGAAAGCTGAGGCAGAAGGATCGCCTGAGCCCAGGAGGTCAAGGCTGCAGTGAACCATGATTATTTTTCTGCACTCAAGCCTGAGCAACAGTGTAAGAGCAATCCCCCCCAAAAAATAACAAATGGAAAAGGTTTAGCATAGCACCTGAAACACAGTAATAAAGGCTTTCATTTCCAAATTAAATCAATAATTTGAAAACACAGGTTCTGCGCTAAATATATACAACTATTTCAGCAGAAACCATGACCTGAGCTAGAATTCCAGAATTTAGTTACCAGACACATGAAATCAACTGTGTATATGGTAAGATTTTGTTCAAGTCCAATAAAAACCAGTGTGCAACATAAACAGCTCCAAATTTAGTTTTTTCCTAAGATCTTATACTCAAATTTCCAAATTACACAAAGCCTTTTACATCATCAAGTAACTTATCAGATGGAAATAAATGTATCACCTGCTGTGTGCTTCCAAACTAAGGAAGTCTTGCTCAAAAGCCATTTTCAACTTCAATATATAATCTCTTACCAAAAAAGTTATGTGTAATCTTAAAAACAGTGAAACAAATGTGAAACAAATGTGGATCTTCTACAGCAGCTGAGTCCCTAGCAAATATTCTGAGAGGTAGAAAGAACATTCTACTGGCCATCCTCTAAATTCTTCAGGAGACTCTGAGCTGTACAGTCAGCTCTGTAGGAAAGAGCAAAGACCAGCTGCTGCTAATTGGACCCTAATTCTTCAAAGAAGCATCCGCTTTGGCCTACAGCCCTTCAAGATCACTTTATACCTATGTGTGTGTGATTAATACAGTCTCTACTATCGTGGGTGTGATCCTGAAATAGTTTTCTACACTAGACATTACTCTCACGGAGTCAACGAGGAATAGAAAGCTATGTGAAGTCATACAGACAGCTTCCCTACTTTCCACAGAAAGAGTGACTAATTTTTCTCAGCTTCAGCAGGTATAAGAATGCCTAAACCCAGCTTGGGCAACATAGCAAGACCTCATCTCTACAAAAAAAAAAAAAAAAAAATGGCAC
>NW_007246704.1:269891-271479 GCF_000164805.1 Carlito syrichta | reverse complement strand
TCACCAAGTTGCCCAGGCGGGTCTCGAACATGCGGGCTCAGGCAATACACTCACCTCAGCCTCCCAAAGTGCGGGATTACAGGCTGAGCCAACGAGCCCGGCTCCTTTTGCTTTATAACAGCTAAAAACTTAATGAGAGTTTTTTAAAAGTTTACACTAAAATGCTAATGATTTTCCAGTGACAATGTTCAGTGGTCAGATTTTGCATAGAAGATGGAAGTTGCAGAATGAAAGTAACTGAGTTGAAAACATTATACTAAATTTTGGGAAATTCTCAAACATGAATTACACTGTTAGTGTACAATGTACATATAAAAAACCTGGCAAGACCTCGTCTCTATAAAAAAAAGAAAAAGAAAGTCACAAGGTATGCTAGCTTATGTAATCCAAGCACTTTGGGAGGTAGAGACAAGAGGATTGTCTGAACTCAGGGGTTCAAGACCAGCCTGAGCAACATGACAAGACCTCATCTCTATGATAAATAAAAAAACTAGCCAGGCATAGTGGCGTGGGCCTATGGTTCCAGCTAACTGGAAGGCTAAGGCAGAAGGATCACCTGCCCAGCAGGTTGAGGCTGCAGTGGCTGTGAGTGTGCCACTGCACTCCAGCCTGGGTGACAAAGTGAGACTTCAACTAAAAAAAAAAAAAAAAGTCAAAAAAATTAGCCAGGTGTGATGGTGCACACTTGTAGCTCCAGCTACTCAGGAAGCTGAGGGAAAAGGATCACCTGAGATCAGGAGGTGGAGGCTTCAGTGAGCCATGACTGTGCCACTGTACTTCAGCCTGAGTGACAGAGTAAGACCCCAACTCAAAAAAAAACTGAATTAAATTTTTTAAAAAACCCTGGCCAGGCTCGGTGGCTCAGCCTGTAATCCCAGCACTTTGGAAGGCCAAGGCAAGTGGATCGCCTGAGCCCGCAGATTCGAGACCAGCCCGTGCAACTTGGCAAGACCTCGTCTCTACAATAAATAAAAAATTAGCCAGGCATGGCAGTGCACAGCTATAGTTCTGGCTACTTGGAAGGCTGAGGCAGAAGGATCGCTGGAACCCAGCAGGTCGACACTGGGGTCGCTGGCTGTGAGTGTGCCACTGCACTCCAGCCTGGACGACGGAGACTCCAACTCAAAAAACAAACAAGCAAACAAACAAAAAAACCCTAACATCTTCTTAAAAGCACATTTCAGTAACCAAACAAAAACTCAATAACCTAAAGTTCCCAGGTCACTAAAGAATTTCTCTGAGGCTGGGCGTGGTGTCTCACACCTGTAATCCCAGCACTTCAGGAGACTGAGGCAGGAGGACTGCTTGAGCCCAGGAGTTTGAGACCAGCCTGGGCAACATATTGAGACTTCACCTCTACAAAAAAATTGAAAAATTAGCTGGGCATGGTGCCATGCAGCTGTAGTCTCAGTTACTCGGAAAGATCACCTGAGCCCAGGAGGTCACGGCTGTATGATCATGTCACCACACTCCAGCCTGGGCAACAGAATGAGACTCCAACTAAAAAAATAATAACAAGCCGGGCTCGGTGGCTCAGCCTGTAATCCTGCGCCTTTGGGAGGCCGAGGTGAGTGGATTGCCCGAGCCC
>NW_007246704.1:268489-269614 GCF_000164805.1 Carlito syrichta | reverse complement strand
GGAGCGGCCACTGCACTCCAGTCTGGGCGGCAGAGTGAGACTCCAACTCAAAAAAAATAATAATAATAATAATAACAACAACTACCATGGACTATATTTGTAAATGCACAAAAATTAAAGGTAGCACAAAACACTTGGAATAAGGTCTCTAAATTCTTTTTTTTTTTTTTAGAGAGAGACAGAGTTTTGCTCTGTCGCCCTGGTTGGAGTGCAATGGCACAATCATAGCTCACTGTAACTTCCAATTCCCTAGGCTCAAGCAATTCTCCTGCCTCAGCCTCTCCAGTAACGAGGACTACAGGTGCATGACAATATGTCCAGCTAACTTTTGTATTTTTTTTTTAGAGAGACAGCATCACACTGGTCTTGAACACTTGGTCTCAAGCAATCCTCCTGCCTGAGCTTTCCAAAGCACTGGGATTATAGGTATGAGCCACCACCACTGCAACCAGCATAGGCCTCTAAATTATTATTATTATTTTTTTGAGTCAAGGTCTTACTCTGTTACCCAAGTTGGAGTACAGTGGCATGATCACAACTCACCACAGCCTCCAACTCCTAGGCTCAGGCATTCCTCCAGAGTGGCTGGGACTATAGGCACACACCACCATACTCAGCTATTTCATTTTTATTTTTACTTTTGTAGAGATGAGGCTGTAAATTCTTTCACACCTATTTTAATCTGCCTGATAGCCTTGGAGTCCAGCAGTAATGCCAATCCCATTGATGATACTGTATAGAAGTCAGCAAGAATGCAATACTGAAGAATAGATCCGCATCTTGGGCTTACTGTGACATGGTAAACAATGGGCACTAGATAACAGCACACAGGACACTGCCCCATGACAGTAAAGAGCACTACATCTCAGCTTTCTGCTAGACATGTCCACCTAGACATCCCTATCTTCTGCCCCTAGTCAATAGTCCTTCTAGCCCTTGTTTCTGACATCACCATAACCATCTCCCCAGTCACTCAAATTCAAAGCTACAGTGTGATTATGAAATCCACTAAGGGGGTCAGACGCCTCTCCCAGCCCTGTCACTCTTCTTTCCCATCCCTATTCTCTCTATCCTAGTTCAAGAAATTATACCTTTTTTTTTTTTTTTTAATCAGAGTCTCACTCT
>NW_007246704.1:265095-268436 GCF_000164805.1 Carlito syrichta | reverse complement strand
CACCACAGCCTCGACCTGCTGGGCTCAGATGATCCTTCTGCCTCAGCCTTCCAAGTAGCTAGAACTACAGGCATGCACCACCACGCCCTAATTTTTTTATTTTTATGGTAGAGATGAGGTCTCGTCAAGTTGCCTAGGCTGGTCTCAAACCCGTGAGCTCAGGCAATCCTCTCACCTAGGCCTCCCAAAGTGCTGGGATTATAGGCGTGAGCCACTGTGCCCAGTCAAGAAATTATACCTTAAACTCAAGTTTCCCAATAAAGTCCCTATGGCCAAATTCATAGTTCAAAACATTGTTTTGAACAAGTCATCCAAACCTTAAAAAAGCATCTACAGATCTGGCTGTGCAGCCAACAGAAACCTATCCTCATGAGCCAGGACAAGCATCAAGCACCTTCCATAAGAAGTTTCTGGAACCAGGGCTCAGGACCAAGCTCTGTAATTTCCCTGTCCTTGCTACTTTTTGCCATCCCTTCTTTCCCCATGGTGATCAACAATTAAATATTTGAAAAGAAAAAAACTTATGGCTCGTTTTCACGGACAAGCAGAAGGAGCAGGCGGACTGCATCCTACACCACAGCCAGACCTGCAAGGGAATAAAGCCCAAGAAAGAGAATAAGTGGAAGCAACTTTAAAAAATAAAGAAAAAGGAAAGTGAACGAACTGCCTGAGTCTGTGGGCACAAGAGGGAGAAGTCTGAGATGGCAAGCCCAGGAGAGTTTTGTTTTGAAAATAAACTATGATGACTTTAGGATGACATCTAATATCTTACTCTACGTTAAAGATATGAGGGAACATGTATATAAGAGGAAGTTAACGTAAGTGAGCTATACCAAAAGCATAAGGCAAGGATGTCTAGCGTTCAAAGGAGGAACCAAAAACATCAAGAACCACAATCTGCCAGGCACGGCAGCTCACGCCTGTAATCCCACCACTTTGGAAGTCTGAGGCAAGAGGACTACCTGAGCCCATGGGTTCAAGACCAGCCTGGGCAACATGGTGAGATCTCGTCTTTACAATAAATCAAAAAATTAGCCAGGTGTGATGACCCACGCCTGTAGTTCCAGTTATTTGGTAGACTGAGGCAGAAGAATCACTTGAGCCCAGCAGGTTGAGTTTGTGGTGCCACTGCACTCCAGCCTGGGTGACAGAGAGAGATTCCGACTCAAAAAAACAAAAACAAAAACCACAACTGGCTATCCTACTAGCTAAGATCAGCAGCCACACCCTAAGAACTCAGAAAATGGTAATAGTTTTATCCTACAGTATTTCATCTCAGAATAGCACAGTATTGAGGTGCAATCTAAATTCAGATTTCTTAACTATCTGTATTAAAAATAATAAAACTTCCTTAAAAGTTAAGAAATAATGATACACTCAAGAATTTTTAAGCACCCAGATACTCATACAAAAACACTTTTAGGAACAGCTCAACATATTTTTCAAAACTAGAAGGTCTCAGAATTGAAAAATTTGTTTTCATTTTAACTGCTGACATACTCTAAAGAAGGAGGTGAAAGAATGGACAAACTGGTGAAGTGATAAGCAGTTTTAAAACAGGTTTACAATCAGTTTTTAACCAGTAATCCATCTGGGAAATGAAAATTCCCCTCCTAATCCCTTTGAGGGCAATATAATATCTGAATCAGAAACAAAAGTATCTTGTTTTTATATAAATTCAAATGCTAATCTTTTACAGTATCCTCTACATTAAATAGCAAGCAGAGGAGAAAACAATTTCTAATTTATCAAAAAAGGGGAATTCTGGATTTATACCATACCTTTTCTAGACACATGCAAAGAGGTTTCAACAAAATGCAATTAGGGAACTTCAAGGTTTTAGTCGACAGTGATTACTTAACTGGAGCTTATTCCTAGGAAATGGAACTACCCCTCAATATCAACTTGCTTGTACTAAACCACAGGTCTATACTTGGGCTTGGAAACGTTAACAGGATAGAACCACAAGCCTTTAATAAATGTGATGACCATGGAGAGCGCCCTTGAAGCTTGGCAACCTAGACCAACCCTGGAGGGTTCCCCTCTGGAAAGGAGGGCAGGTTTGCCATAACCCACCACCAGTCCTAAAACACTTGACTGCATGGTCCATAAAAGGTGGGAGTTGTAATAGCAGCACAGAGCAGACATCAGTCCATTGGAAGCAGATGGAACCCACCAACTCATTTTACCCAGACCTTCAGAAAGGTACACAGAACTCTCTCTCCTCGCCAAAGCAGGACAGACCTGAATGGGCAAATCTAAGAAAAGGTTCACATGGGATTACTAATTGGTGATTTCATTTGCTACCACAGCCCTCAGTGTAAAACAGCCTGCAAAATGAAAAGCAATTTGAAAGTCAGTTCTCCATACCCAAGCTACACACACACGGGATCTAAAAGCTCCATTTCACAAAACAAAAAGACTCAGTGACCTATTCCAGCACAGGGGCGCTTCCAGAAGGGAAATCTGGCTGGACACATTTCTGCTTATGTACATAATTCACTAGGGGTCGGGTAAGATTCCATTTTGTAAGAGCTGAACTTTAAACAGAAAGTACTAGTGGTGCAACACGCACTGATTAGCATAAGTCTACCCCCTAGAATGAAAAGCACGGCTGCCTCTGCCAGACGACAACTTTCCGTGAGAACCTGGTGCCGCGGACCATGGACTCCTGGAAAGTTCTACCAGGGCCTCAGAAGAGCTAGCCACCTCCACCAGCCTAAACTCAGCTGTCACCCTCCTCTCCCTCCCAAGCAGGGCATCACTCACACAGCACACTTAAATAAAATAAAAAAGATGGGCCGAAGGGTCAGGAGCAGGCAATGCCTTACAGGGCTGACACGATTCCTGTCTGGGCTTGGGGGAGGGGGAGGAGCATTCTGGAAGTTTCTATTCTTGGCAAGGAAAGTACCTCCGGGTCCTGTACCATCAAAAGACACTAACGCACGAATGTTCTTGGGAACGAATGCTATGTCCCACCAAGCGACCTCATATCGGTGTGGTGATGGGGACAACCCTGTGGAGGGTGAGGGTGAGGGCGGCGTCGGGGTAGGTGTGCTTGGCCAAGGGAGATGGGAAGGAAAACAGAACACATCCTGGGAGGGTCGGGGAAGGTGTGGACGGTAGGAGGGAGGAGAGGAAGGTGTGGATGACTAAGGGGGGAGAGGAGGAGAAGGTGTGGACGCCTGGGGAGGGTGGGGGGAAGGCGCGAGGGCTGGAGGATGGGGAGGATGGGGGGGCGGCCATCAGCCCCCCGTGGGGCGCGGCGGAGGCAGGCCAGGCCGTGGGGGCGGCCTCTCCGGGCTCCCCCCGCCTCCCTCTGTGGGCGTGTGCCCGGCTGC
>NW_007246704.1:217760-263822 GCF_000164805.1 Carlito syrichta | reverse complement strand
GGCCGTGGTGGGAATCTGCCGGGGGAGGGAGGGCACACCTCATCGACTGGGTGCCTGCCTAATGAACATTTGGATACTCGACCCTGAAATGTACCCCACATCTTTAAAAATAGAAAATTTTTTTTTAAAAAAGCACAGCCTAAAACACCTGCTCGGGGGTGTGGAGGGGACACACCTCTAGGGAGGGAAATGCGTCCCCACCCCGCCCAGACACGTGTCTGAGACCCCGGCGCGCCCGCTGCTGGCCGGGCTGGGGGCTACCCCGCGGGGCTCGGTCCCTTCCCCACACCCCTCCCCAGGGCGGGAAGCCTGCACCCACTCACGCAGCCGGGCGCGCGCCTTGGTCCCGCAGGGGGTCCCTAGACCTGCGTGTCTCCGCCACGATCACATCCCTCCCCCCCCCAGTCACACGCATAAGCGCCCACGGTTGACAGAGGAGCCACCCCTGCTGCTGCCCCCGAAGGCTCGGGTGCCCCGAGGTGCGCCGACAACCTGGGACAGCGCCTCTCGGGGCATAAGCGACTTTAGGGAAAGCCAGAGCCTTGCCGCCCGAAATGGGGGCTACGGTGTGAGCATCAGTGGAGACTTTCCACCAGCTGACTATCTGCGTGCCTTTCCAGTCCCTGGGCTTAAAAAAAAAAGACAAGGAAAGGGGAATTTTAAGTATTTTAAGTCGAGAAAAAAGAGAATAAATGAACCCATTCTATATGCCCTTTAAGGCTGGCCCAAGCCGGGCTCGGTGGCTCAGCCTGTAATCCCGCGCCTTTGGGAGGCTGAGGTGAGTGGATTGCCTGAGCCCGCGGGTTCGGGACCCGCCTGGGCAACTTGGCGAGACCTCACCTCTACAATAAAATCAAAAAATCAGCCGGGCGTGGTAGCGCGTGCCTGTAGTTCCGGCTACTCGGAAGACTGAGGCGGAAGCATCGCCGGAGCCCGGCAGGTCGAGGCTGCGGTGGCCGGGAGCGGCCACTGCACTCCTCCAGTCTGGGTGACAGAGCGAGACTCCAACTCAAAAGAAAAAAAAAAATTTAAGGCTGGCCCAAAGTCCAGAGCGAGTCCCTGTGTCTGGCTTCGGCCTTCTGTTTTGGGTGCTCAAGATCCTGGAAAGTTTTTTGGCAAGTGATGAAAAACTATTTATCAAAGAATGAAGTATTGCTCTACCTTTTTTCTTCTAAAAGAATAAATAGCACAATCACAAATACGAAAAACACAAAAAACTTCTTCAGAATTTTGGTTCATTCTGTGTTTGATTGTTGCTGTTGCTTGACCAGAAATCCGTATTAAAATTTTTCTCCGAATGAGGCCAGGTGCTGGGGCTCACGCCTATAATCCCAGCACTTTGGGAGGCCGAGGTGAGGGGATTGCCTGAGCCCAAGGGGATTGCCTGAGTACACGGATTCGAGAACAGCCGGGGCAACTTGGCGGGACCTCCTCTCTACAATACATTGAAAAATTACCCGGACGCAGTAGCGCGCGCCTGTGGTTCCAGCTACTTGGAAGGCTGAGGCGGAAGGATCGCTGGAGCCCGGCAGGTTGAGGCTGCGGTGGCCGGGAGCGTGCCACTGCCCTCCAGCCTGGACGACAGAGTGAGACTCTGACTCAAAAATTAAAAATTAAAAATTAAAGTTTTCTCCGAATGAGATGTACTGTATACTGAGTTATATAGCCAGGAAAAATAGTAGTGGTTTTTTTTAATGCTATTCACACTGACCAAAAAAAAGTTTTATTAAAAACAGGTTTTGACAACTTCTAATTTGTTTTGAAAATTGAAATAATCTCTTTCCTGAAACACTGTGCTTGAAAAATTAAAATTCAGCCAGGTGCAGTGGCTTATTCCTGTAATCCCAGCATTTTGGGAGACTGAGGCGAGAAGATTGCCTGAGTCCAAGGGTTCCAGATCTGCCTGGGCAACTTGGTGAGACCGTGTCTCTACAATTTAAAAAAAAAAAAAATTAGCCAGGCATGATAGCACATGCCTGTAGTTCCAACTACTTGAAAGGCTGAGGCAGAAGGATCACCTGAGCCCAGCAGGTCCACACTGGGGTGGCCGTGAGTATGCCACTGCCCTCCAGCCTGGATGACAGAGTGAGACTCTGACTCAAAAATAAAAATAAAAATAAAAGTTTTCTCAGAATGAGATGTGCTGTATACTGAGTTATATAGCTAGGAAAAATAATAGTGGGTTTTTTTTTAATGCTATTCACACTGACAAAAAAAAGTTATATTAAAAATAGGTTTTGACGACTTCTAATTTGTTTTTAAAATTCAAATAATCTCTTTCCTGAAACACTGTGCTAGAAAAATAAAAATTCAGTCACACACAGTGGCTCAGCCTGTAATCCCAGTACTTTGGGAGATCAAGGTGAAAGGATTGCCTGAGCCCTGGGGTTCAAGAACAGCCTGTGCAACTTGGTGAGACCTCGTCTCTACAATAAATCACAAAAAACTGGCGAGGCATGGTGGCGTGTGCCTGTAGTTCCAGCTACTTGGAAGGCTGAGGCAGAAAGATCACCTAAACCAAACAGGTGGAGGCTGCGGTGGCCATGAACGTTCTACTGCACTCCAGCCTAGGTGACAAGAGTGAGACTCCAATTCAAAAAACATTTTAAAAATGTAAACTGGATGCAACAATTCACACCTGTAATCCCAGTAGTTTGGGAGGTCAAGGTGAGAGAATCACTTGAGCCCAAGGAATTCTAAGACCAGCCTGGGAAACATAGTGAGACTTCTTTTCTACAAAAAAAAATTTTTTTTTAATTAGCTGGGTATGGTGGCACATGCCTGTAGTCCCTACTACTCAGAAGGCTTAGGAGGATCGCATGAGTCCTGGAGATCAAGGCTTTGATGAACTGTGATCATGCCACTGCACTCCATCTTGGGTAACAAAGTAAGACCCTGCCTCAAAAAAACAAAAAACAAAAAAAAAATAGAAAGCCCAAAAAAGTAACATTATCAAGGTTCCACTATCAGAAATATGCACCTATAATCTCTCCATGCACATATACAAGTTGAAATACATATATAAGTTCAATCTTTTAAAATATTTCTCTTTAGGGAGGCTGAGGCAAGAAGATTGTCTGTGCCCAGGGGTTCGAGACCAGTCTGCGAAACATGGTGAGACCTCATCTCCACAGTAAATCAAAAAATTAGCCAGCTATGGTGGTATGTATCTGTGGTTCCAGCTACTTGGAAGGCTGAAGCAGAAGGATCACCTAAGCCCAACAGGTCAAGGCTGTGGTGGCTGTGAGCATGCCACTGCACTCCAGCCTAGGCGACAGAGTGAGACCCTTTTTCACTTAAAAGAAAAAAAAAATTTCTTCAGCCAGGTACAATGGCTCACACTTGTAGTCCCAGCACTTTGAGAGACTGAGGAAAGAAGATTGCCTGAGCCTGGGGGTTCGAGACCAGCCTGGGCAAGTTGGTGAGACCTCATCTCTACAATAAATAAAAAAATTAGCTAGGCATGGTGGCGCACGCCTGTAGTCCCAGCTCTTGGAAGACTGAGGTGGGAGGATCATTCCCACCTGGGCAACAGAGTGAGATTCAACTCAAAATAAAATATTTTTTCAGATGTCCAAGACCACATTAGATGACATTGACATCTAAGGTTTTTGTTTTGTTTTGCTTTGTTTTTTTGTTTGCTTGTTTGAGTCAGAGTCCCACCCTGCTGCCCAGACTGGAGTATAGTGGCACACTAATGGCTACTACAGCCTTGTCCTGCTGGACTCAGGTCCTTCTGCCTCAGCCTTCCAAGTAACTGGGACTCCAGGTGTGCGTCACTATGCCCAGTTACTTTTTTAAAATGTAGATAAGGTCGTGCCATGTTGCTCAGGCTGGTCTCAAACTCCTGGACTCAGGCAATCCTCTCACCTCAGTCCCAAAGTTCTGGAATTACAGATGTGAGCCATCCTGCCCGGTCCTGACATCTAAGTTTTTAAAAAATATTCAAAGCTAGGGCAACCCCTTTCTGTCCTCTTAATATATCCTGCTTTCTATAAAAAAAAAATTCAAAATTAGTAATAATACATGTCTGAAATTAACACTTGTTATATTTGCATGCTCATTTCTTCAGGCAAATATTAAGAACTACTAAAGCATTGCCAAAATGATCAAATTAGTTAATATACACATATGGACACTGTAAACTTAAGAAGTGAGCTGAAAGGCAAGGCATTACTGTTCTCATTAACCAACAGGGAATGCTGACGGGCTAGCCCTGTAACTGTGTTTCAAGGCATTCAGCAAGTCTTGGTTGAATGTCTGTCATCCGTGCAGAACTGAGCTAATTGCTTTAGAGGCGATAAATAAGCAACCAGGGGCTTTGGCTGCCTTCCATGAATGTACTGTCTGGTTCAGGAGGCAAAAGAGGTAAATATTTAAACTCAAATTGCAATTTATTCAATTAATTCAACAAATATATCTTGGGCAATTATTATATGCCAAATTCTGGAGATACAGCAATGAACAATGCTGATGAAGTCCGTGCCTTCATGAACCTTTTTTTGCCCGTGGGTAAAGCAAGCATATAAAGTCAGACAGTGGTAAATGCTACCAAGAGAAAGAAGGCAGGCTCAAGGATAGTGACAGGATGCTATTTTTAGGTGGGCTAATCAGGGAAGGCTGCTCTGAGGAAGTGATATTTGAGCTGGGACTTAAGTGAGGGAGCCATGACCTTCTAAGGAATGCTCCATCAAACAGAGGGAACAGCAAGCTCAAATGCCCTGAGGCAGGAATATACTTTGCATGCAAGATGATAAGACAGTATGATTGAACGTTGGATGGATTCCGTGGTATAGAATCATAAAGTATGTCTTCTGGAAGGCTCCTTAAAAGTCATTCAGCCTGCTAAATGTGGTGGCAAAAGCCTATAATTCCAGCTATCAGGAGGCTGAGGGGTAAGGATCCCTTAAGCCCAGGAGTTCAAGACCAGCCTGGACAGCACAGCAAGACTCTCATCTCAATTTTAAGACAAAAAAAAAATTTTTTTTAATCATTCAGCCCAAAGTAAAACAATTGAGTATTTCATATACACAAAATATACAGTTGACCATTGGACAACTCAGGGTAGGGTCTTCAACCCCTAGGGGTAGTTGAAAATAGGCATATAACTTTTGACTCCCCCAAAATTTAACTGCTGATAACCTACCACTGACCAGACCCCTCACTGATAATATAAACAATTAACACATAGTTTGTATGTTTGTGTTCTTATAATAAAGTGAGTTAGAAAAAACAAAATGTTATTAAATAAATTGTAAGGAAGAGAAAATACATTTACATAGTGTACTGGACTCTTAAGACCAGAGGTTCACGTCGTCTGTTTACAAGATGAAGCTTCTGTCTGAGATGGTGGCAACCGCCTCTGACCTCAATCTCTGGGACAAGTCAAGCAATGCAACTTTTCTTCTAATGTCACAGTTTTTCTCTGCTTCTTGGGAGCACTTCCAGCATTACTAGAACGAGTCCCATGATGTTAGGGTTTGTGGAATTGTACTTAACATGATGAAAAATAGGAGAAGGCTGCTAGAGATCACTACCTTCTACCATGATCCACAGTTTATCAGAGAGACAACCGCTCACCATTTGATCAGCATCACACTACGTTTTAAGCAGGTCCTCACAATAGCAACAGGAGCTGGCCATGAAATTATTGCACTAGTATAGTATGTATTGCATGTAACTGTATGCACTTATGACTCAACACTGCATCTTTATGTTTTTGTTCATTTCTCTCAACTATGGATGGTGCCATGCATAGTCTTTAAGTGTTTGTGTGTGGGGGACAAATTTTAATTTTTATAATAGATTTGAGTATATTTTATGGTATAAATGTTGAAACAGACCAGTATCTGTGTATATCTTATGCACTCATACCCAACTTTTTCTTTTTTTTAAATATATATTTCTAGGCTATGCAGTTCACCTTCGAGTTTTTTCGAATTGTCTCAAATCTCCAAAAAATATTTCAATATATTTATTGAGGAAAATCTGCATATAAGTGGACCCACACAGTTCACAGGTCAGCTGTGTTCACTTTCGCCAACAAATCTGCAATATTTTGTCTCAAGGTAATCTACTTCTGCATCCAAAGAGTTAGCCCATACTAATTTCAACAATCCATGTTAACCTTTTTTTCTGTAAGAACTATGAGAATCAATGATCAATTTTAATTACTCAGCCTTTTTATTTGCTATTTAGAATAAAAGAATAAGGACTGGAACCAGGGGCTCGCACCTGTAATCCAAGCGCTTTAGGAGATTGAGGTGGGAAGATCACTGGAGGCCAGGGGTTTGAGATCACCCTGGGCATCATAGTGGAGACCCTGTTTCTACAAAAAAATAAAAAAAATTAGCCAGGTGTTCTGGTGCACACCTTTAATCCCAGCTACTGAGTCAGAAGGATCACTTGAGCCTAGGAGTTCCAGGCTAGAGTGAGCTAAGATCAAGCCACTGAATTCTGCCTGGGCAACAGAGCAAGACCCTATCTCAAAACAAAAACAAAGATAAAAACAAAGAACAGACGTTTATTACATTCTTCAAAACTGTCTGGATTTGATGAGCCAAAAAACACAGCTGTCACAAACCCAGACATTTTCCTCTATAATCTAGTATCCTATTTATCCTTGTTCCTAAAGGGGAAAGGTGAATTGATGGTCTTAACTTACAAGATTTACTGAAACACCAGAGTTCTACAGAGCAAAAAATTGAGTAGAGAAATGAATCATGCAAATTTAAATGTTTTCATTGATCTATTATCTTGAGTAAAACAGAAGGAGAATTGCACATACAAGCTACTACATGGTGTTATGAATAATTGTCATTGACTGGGTTCGGTGACTCATGCCTGTAATTCCAGAACTTTGGAAGGCTGAGGTGGGAAGATCACTTGAGGCCAGGAGTTCATGACAAAACAAACAAAAAAAAACAAAAAAATAAATAGCCTGGCATGGTGGCACGAACCTGCAGTCTAGCTATTCTGGAGGCTGAACCTCACTTGTGCCCAGGAGTTTGTGACACTGAGCTGCACTCAGGCTGGATGACAGAGCAAGACTCTTTCTCTTAAAAAAAAAAAGATTCTAAGTAGGGAAATATTTTTCTGTTTTTCTTTTTTTTCTTTTTTGAGTTGGAGTCTCACTCTGTCACACAGACTGGAGTGCAGTGGCCGCTCCCGGCCACCGCAGCCTCGACCTGCTGGGCTCCAGTGATCCTTCTGCCAAAGCCTTCCAACTAGCTGGAACTACAGTAGCGCACTACCACGCCCGGCTAATTTTTTGATTTATTGTAGAGATGAGATCTCGCCAAGTTGCCCAGGCAGGTCTCAAACCCGCGGGCTCAGGCAATCCACTCACCTCAGCCACCCAAAGGCGCGGAATTACAGGCTGAGCCACCGAGCCCAGCTGGGAAATGTTTTTCAATGAAACTTCAAAATACTTAGCAATGTGGAAGCTTGTGTCGTGTTAAAAGACAATCCTAAAGTGGCCAAACAAGAGAGGAAGAAGGAGGAGGAGGAGGAGACGACAGGCCCAGTCAAGCAAATAATGCAGTTCAACTGAAGTTTTGTCAGTGTTGTGCCCACCTTTGGTAAGAAGAAGGACTCCAATGCCAACTCCTAAGATCTTTGTAATCCTAGTTTTCTCTATTAAAGCAACTTGGGAGAGCTGCAGTTTCGTCCATGGCAAGAAAGACCGGCAGTGCCATGGACCGCTGTGGTAGAAGCAGAGGCAGTAGCAGCCTGGGCGGGTTGCGGGGTCTCCCAGTGCAGGAAGGCGAGGAGAGTTTAGCAATTCTAAACCAAATGGAACCCTGTTTGCACTTCCTCCTGTCTTCTTGAGTGCCTCTCAAGATCAGCAGGGCCTGAGTGATGGGTGTCAGGGGAATTTCACTGAACAAGAGAAAGGAAGGTGCCCTTGTTGATGAGGTGTGCTCCCCCACTACTGCCAAGCCAGCCACCCCCTTGGCAATTTCCTGCTACTAACAATACTTTTCTTATAGTATTACAATGGTTGTCCGGGATCCACTTGAGAATGAGAGACCATGTGATACACAATTCTTTGTTTCTGTGATAGATCACTCAGCGTTATAAATGCTAAGTACATCCAAGTTGCTGTGAAGTTCATAGTTTTGTCCTTCCTTGTAGCTGCATAGTATTCCATTGTGTATGTGGACCATGTTTTTTTGTCCAGTTCTTTTTTGATGGCCAGCATGGTGGGTCCATGTTCTTGCTATTGTGAAGAATGCTGCGATAGACAAACACATGCAGATTGAAAAATAAAAAATAAAATAAAGCAAATTAGCCCGGTCAAAAAAAAAAAAAAGACAATCAAAATTTCTTTCATTTGTACTGTTTCAGAAACAAAATCGTTCAGGTTGTGTGCCACTCTGGGGTCTTTGGTGTATGTATATGTATGCACGTTAGTTGATTTTATGTGTCAACTTTACTGCGATACAGGTGCCCAGATTAAACATGATTTCTGGTGTATCTGTGAGGTATTTCTGAATGCCGAACTGAGTAAAGCAGATTGCGTCAGGGCTTCTATGGGTGCCCTGAAGGAGACTCTTATCTCCTGTAGCCACGGGGCTGAGACTGCTGAAAATCAAATGCAAAAACCTATCCTGAAACTGACTGAGTTACACCCAGCATGGCAGGATGTCTACTGTGAAAGTAAGGGTATTGATTGGGAAACAACAAGACCCTGCAGGGTGGAGAGGACGTTGAGCTCCTGGTAAGGACGTTGAGCTCCTACATTGCCAGTGGGAGA
The DNA here is from genome assembly GCF_000164805.1 of Carlito syrichta. Taxonomy (NCBI): domain Eukaryota; kingdom Metazoa; phylum Chordata; class Mammalia; order Primates; family Tarsiidae; genus Carlito; species Carlito syrichta. Next base: position 255,064 of record NW_007246704.1, on the reverse strand, counting down.
GGCCTTGTATCCCAGTGGTCTTGCATCTCTACCGCCCTCCTTGTCAGGGCCTTGCCTATCACCTCTTGCCTATCACCTCTTTGCTTCTAGCCTATAGCTAGAATACAGGAAGAGCAGGAAGTGTGCCCACGAGGCCGTGTGCTGCTTCCAGAAGAACCACAGCAGTCACAGCGCAGCCATGGTTTTGCTCTCCGAGGCTTCAGTCACTCACAGTCAACTGGGGTCTGAAAGATTTACACAGAAATTCCAGAAATAAACAACTCGTCAACTTTCAATTACATGCCATTCTGAGTAGCGTGATAAAATCCCATGCCATTGCCAAATGAACTTAGCAGGGTAGTTAAAAAGAAGAATAGAAATTTAAGGAAAAAAAAAAGGAAAAGAGAAATCTCCTGCCTCTGGCCGGGCTGTGGCTCGTGCCCTCGTCCAGGGCATCTGGCTGCAATCACACTGCCGCCCATGAGTCACCCATAGCTGTCTCAGTGATCAGCTTGACTGCCATGGCATTGCGGTGCTTGTGTCCAAGTACCCCTTGTTTTACTTAATAATGGCTCTAATGTGTAAGCGTAGTGATGCTGGCAATTCAGCGACACCAGAGAAAGTCTATAAAATGAAAAGGCGAAAGCACCTGACTTCATATGGAAAGAAAAAGAATCGTCTGCTGAGGTTGCTACATTCTATAGTGAGAGAACAAAGTTACCTGAGAAGTTGTGAAGAAGAAAAACAGAACTCATGCTAGTTTTGCTGTCACATTTGAAACTGCGAAAGTTAGGCCACAGTGATAACTTCCAGGGCAGCACTTATTATTAGTTATTGTCATTGATCTCTTCCTGGGCCTCACTGATCAATTAGAGTTTATCATAGGTACATATGCACAGGAAAAAGCATAGTGTCTAGAGCTCAGGATCCCCACAGTCTCAGGCATCCACTGGGGTCTTGGAAGATCGGAAGTTATCCCTTGAGGAAAGGGAGGACTAATGTACTTGGATTTTTAAATTTCTCTCTTTTTTTTTTGAGTCAGTGTTTCATTTTGTCACCCACCTTGGAGTGCAGCAGCACGCTCATGGCCACCGCAGTTTCAACCTGCTGGGCTCAGGTGACCCTCTCACCTCAGCCTTCCCAGTAGCTGCAACTACAGATGCGCGCCACCACACCCAGCTAATTTTTTGATTTATTGTAGAGATGAGGTCTCACCAAGTTGCCCAGGCTGGTCCCGAACCCATGGACTCAGCAATCCTCTCACCTCCCAAAGTGCTGAGATTATAGGCATGAGCCACCAAGCCCGGCCCAATTTTTAAATTTCTATTGTAGAGATGAGGTCTCGCCAAGTTGCCCGAGCTGTTCTCAAACTCGTGGGCTCAGATAATCCCCTCACTTTGGTCTCCCAAAATGCTGGGATTACAGGCTTGAGCCACCATGCCCAGCCGGTTTTTAAATTTCTCCAGACAGGATAGGGGGACACATGTGGGAATGGACACTAAAGGCTGGGATAATGGTGCAGTGGCATGATCATAGCTCACCACAGCCCTGACCTCCTGGACTCAGATGATCCTGCCATCTCAGCCTTTGAAGTAGTTGGGACTGCAGGCACATGCCACCATGCCCGGCTAATTAAAAAAAAAGTTTTTTTTTTGTAGAGATGAGGTCTTGTTATATTGCCTAGTCTTCTGTTACTTTCTTGTTTGTATATCCTTCTAGAGATTAGTCTATGCTTGTGCAGATATACACACAGACACACATACGCGACTGGTAGCATATTATAACACAGTTGTGCACTTTGTTTGCTGTTTTGCCTTTCCATAACAATATATTCATTCAACAAATATTTATTAAGCACCTAACATATGCTGAATCCTGTTCTAAGTACTTAGGATAAAGCAATGACAAAAAAACCAAACCATATTAGTTTTGTTTTTTGGTTTTTTTTTAGTTGAGCCTCACTTCACTTTGTCACCCAGACTGGAGTGCAGTGGCATGCTGCTTACGACCACCACAGCCTCGACTTGCTGGGCTCAGGCAATCCTTCCACCTCAGACTTCCAATTAGCTAGAACTACAAGCGTGCGCAATCATGCCCAGCTAATTTTTTTATTTTATTGTAGAGACAAGGTCTCGCCATGTTGCCCAGGTTGACCTCAAGCCCACAGACTCAGGCAGTCCTCTTGCCTCTGCCTCCCAAAGTGCTGTGATTATCGGCACGAGCCACCACGCCCGGCCCATATTAGTTTTCTATTGCTGTGTAATTATTGTAAACCTAGAAGTTTAGAAAAATACACAGTGGTCATGGTGGCTCATGCCTTTTCTAACTCCCCGAGCTGCAACATTAGAGGTAGGGTCTCTGCTTGTTGAGCGTGTAGCAATACGTTCAGCGGATCCAACCTTAGGTGTAGACAGAGCGAGAACTGACTCCAAAAAAGAAAAAAAGAAAAGAAAGACATCTGTGAAAAAGGGCCTTTTATTTTATACCCCTCGACTGTTTGAATTCTTTTTTTTTTGAGACTGGGTCTCACTCTGTCACCCAGGCTAGAGTGCAGTGGTGTGATCCCAGCTCACTCCAGCCTCAACCTCCAGAACTCAAGTGATCCTCCTGTCTCAGCCTCCTGAGTAGCTGGGACTACAGGTGTGCATCACTACACATGGCTTGAATTTTTTTTTACTTTAGAAATATATTGATTAGAGATACACACAGCAAAATAGACTTGGTGGCTTCAAATTTTAAAGGTTTCCAAGTAAAGTCACTTCTTCAGCACTTATTCCTTTACTCGGCATTTTGCTCTCCCCATTGAAGAAACATTCTTTCATAATTGCCCCCTCGAGTGTAAAACCAAAAAAGAAGAAGAATAAATAAGCCAGGTGCAGTGGGTCACACCTGTTATCCCAGCACTTTGGGAGGTCGAGGTGAGAAGATTGCCTGAGCTCAGGGGTTCGAGGTCAGCCTGGGCAACTTGGTGAGACCTCATCTCTACGATAAATCAAAAAATTAGCCAGGCATGGTGGTGCATGCTTGTAGTTCCAGCTGCTTGGAAGGTTGAGGCGGAAAGATTGCCTGAGTCCAGCAGGTTGAGGATGCGGTGGCTGTGATCATCTCATTGCACTCCAGCGTGGGTGAGAGAGTGAGACTCCGACTCAAAAAAAAAAAAAAAAAGAATAAATAAATAAATAAAAAGAAAAAAATAAACACCTCAGTCTAATCTATATTTCCACCTGATGCCCCTTCAGGAGATTTTGTAGTGAGTGTCTTCAACAAAAGAACAGCTGCAGACAGGATTAAATATATTTGGAACTACATGCACATCATGCTTTGACTACCTCACAAAGAAGCAGAAAGGCAAATCTTGTTTCCAGACATGTGTAAAGCCAAGCCACGAGGGCCTTTTCCAAGGTAAAATGCAAAACAAAGAGTGCCAAGCTTTCCCTTTGTCGTTATTGTGTGACCAGTCTAACAGATGCTTCATGGAGAAAAATTGGAATAATACAAGGTATTGACCCTGGATTTGCGGGATGGGCTCACATCACAGTAAGCTTTGAAGAGTGTGGCCAAAATCCTCAGGGCTGGGGGAGCAAATTCCACATTGTTAGGCTGACATGAATCCAGCTGTAAGTGTGTAGGCTGAGGACAAATGGACAGAACCCATTGCACAGCAGGAAAAACAGAGGGTGCAGCCCGGGGCTCTGGAAGGCCTCAGACCTCAGGCCAGAAATAGATGCTGCCAAGGTTATCACTTACAAACAAATCTCCTCACAACATGTGAGTGAAACAGTTTCAGATTTATAGCCCTGATCTGTTTTGAAACCAGACAATCTAACCAACTTAAAATATAATAGAAGTCATTTCTCTTAGGGCTGTAGAGCATATTTTAGACACATGAACTGCATGTCCTTGTGATCATGCCTTGTTTACCTTCAGTAATTAATGAGAGACTGTGGCCATGGCAATACAAGACTGTTAACCTTGTTCAAAGTTCTAAAACTGGACCCTAAAACACACAGTCATAATTACTGTTCAATGATTAATTAGTATCTATTATCTCTGTCTAGCTTCTTAAATCATAATTAGTGGTCAGGCACAGCACTTTGGGATGCCAAGGCAAGATGACTGCCTGAGCCCAGGGGTTGAGACCACTCCAGGCAACTTGGTAAGACCTTGTCTCTACAATAAATCAAAAAATTAGCCAGACGTGGTAGCACCTGCCTATAGTTCCAGCTACTTGGAAGTCTGAGGTAGAAGGATTGTCTGAGCCCAGCAGGTCAATGCTGTGGTGGCTGTGAGCGTGCCACTGCACTCCAGTCTGGGTGACAGAGTGAGACACCGACTTAAAAAAAATTTCGAAAAAAATAAAATAAAATAAACATAATTAGTCTTGTGGTGTACAAAACACTACAGTTTTGCCAGGTGTGGTGGTGCACACCCAAAGACCCAGTCACTCTGGAGGCTGAGGCAGGAAGATGACTTGAGGAGGATCTCAGGAGTTCAAAACCAGCCTGGGTAACATAGTGAGACCCACCAATAACAAACTTACACACAAAAAAAGCAAAACAACATTACAGCTTCTCACAGGTGACAGCACAGCGACATCTGCTATACTATTCAGTTTGTTCAAGTCACACATCCTGCCAATTTGGCCACAAGGTCATGACTTTGAACCCTATGAAGATCAAAAGCTGTGCTCAGCTTCTTGGCCAAAATAACATTCATACCAAGAAACATCTGGATACTTGACTAAATAGCTGTCTTTTCCATTCACTCACTCATTCATTCATTCTACCAACAAAAAGGCATAAGTCAGGACCATTACTCCCAGTCCAACAGTCCATGAGTATGTGGATGTGTTTTCTAGCCAATATGTCATTGTAGCTAAGTCCTTTTCAATCAACTGGAATGCAAATGGGCCCATGGGTGCCACTGGAGCAGAACGTCCTGGTGACATATCCTCAGATTCTCAGGTGGTGAGAAAAAGAGAAGGAAAATTATCAGGAAGAATCTATCTCAACCTATTCCAAGAACAACAATAGCTCATCCCTTCCCATTTCTGCTTCCAGCAGTGCATGAGGATACATCACAGCCAATAGTGTTCTAAAACTGTTCAAATCTGTGCCAGGTGTGGTGGTTCATGCCTGTAATCCCAGTACTTTAGGAAGTGGAAGTGAGAGGATTGCCTGAGCCCAGGGGTTCAAGACCAGCTTGGGCAACTTGGGGAGACTTTGTCTCTAAAATAAAAGCAAAAAATTAGCTGGGTGTGGTGGCACGTGCCTGTGTGGTTCCAGCTACTTGGAAGGTTGAGGCAGAAGTATTGCCTGAGCCCAGCAGGTCAAGGCTGCAGTGGCTGTGAGCATACCACTGCCCTCCAGCCTGGCTGACAGAGTGAGACTCCAACTCAAAATAAATAAATAGAACTGTTCAAATCCATTCCACACAGTGACAGGCAGGTGAGGGAGTTGAACTCTAGTAGAAGCTTATGTTCATTGATAATACTGTGTTATATTTCCTATAGTTCATTTCTCCAAATGACTGTGAATTACATTTCTCCCACCAAATAGGAAAGACCCCCAAAGAATTTCCCCCTACCTTTATTTCTTTTATGGCCATTTCAACCCATGAAATATGAAAGAAACAAGAGAAAATGGAAAGCGAATAAGAAAGTTACTTGAAATGCCCTTGGGGAATTGGACACACCTATCACCACATGATGGGCTTGCAGGGCAAAGGGAAGGACAAATAATTCACTCATTAAATGTTGCACAAACATTTAAAGCTCAGCTTCATACACACATTAAAATCAGGTACCGTTTTCTTGTCTATCCGACTGACAGACGCTCAGTGGTATAGTGATATTCAGTGTGGCATACAGAAGACACAAGTCTTGCTCACCCTGTGCAATCACAAAGTGGAGTGGAAGCTTTGGAGGGTTCTGTGGATACCATCCATCTAGTCTAAAATGTGTGTGCCCTCTGACCCAATTCATGAGCCGCTCAGGCTGCCATAGTCAATAGCACGAAGTGGGTGGCTTAAATTACAGAAATGCATGTTCTCACACTTCTGGAGACTGGAAGTTCAAGACCAAAGCACTGTTAGTGTTGATTTTTGATGAGGCATCTCTTCCTGGTTTAGAGATGGCTGCCTTCTCATTGTGTCTTTGCATGGCTTCTCTGTGCACTGGTACCTCCTAATGCAGAAAAAGAGAAAGAGAAGAAGAGAGAGAGAGATCTCTGGTGTTTCATCCTCGTCAATTCTAATAAGGTCACCAGCAGCATCCGATAAGGGTTCCACCCTGAGAACCTCATTTAACTTTCATTGCTTCCCTAAAGATTGTATCTCCAAATACAGCCAGTGGGAGGTTAGGACTTCAACATATAAATGTGGAGAGAACATAGTTACATCCATACCTCCAGCAAATCGAGTTTTAGGAATGTATCCTGCACATATGTTCACATATGTGCACAAAGATCTTTTTAATTTTATTTTATTTCGAGTCGGAGTCTCACTCTGTCACCCAAGCTGGAGTGCAGTGGCACTCTCATGGCCACTGCAGCCTCGACCTGCTGGGCTCAGGTGATCCTTCTGCCTCAGCCTTCCAAGTAGCTGGAACTACAGGTGTACGCCGCCATGCCTGGCTAATTTTTTGATTTATTGTAGAGCTGAGATCTTGCCATATTGTTCAGCCTGGTCTCAAACCCCTGAGTTCAGACAATCCTCTCATCTCCGCCTCCCAAAGTGCTGGGATTACAGGTGTGAGCCACCATGCCTGGCCACAAAGATCTTTAAATAAGAACGTTTGAAGTTGCTTCGTCTGCAGCAGCCAAACACTGTACACAACCTAACAGCCAGCGACGCCAACTAGTTAAGCAAATCAAGGTGCATTCAGTCAATGAAATACTACTATGCAGCCATTCAAATGCATGAGCCACCAGTCAACATGCTGACAGGGAGAGCTTACCCAGATACACCATGAGGAGGAAACCACCACCAAGGAGCAGTTTGGAGGATGGAGAGAAAGAATTTGTTTCTTACACCCTTCTGTCTCCTCCTCCTCCTTCTTATTTTTGAGTTGGAGTTTCACTGTCGCCCAGGTTGGAGTGCAGTGGACACTCATAGCCACCTCAGCGTCAACCTGCTGGGCTCCAGCAACCCTTCCGTCTCAGCTTTCCAAGGGGCTGGGACTACAGGGGCACACTACCACACTTGGCTAATTTTTTTTTTTAATTTTAGAGATGAGGTCTCACCAAGTTGCCCAGGGTGGTCTCGAATCTGTGGGCTCAGGCAATCCACTCACCTCAGCCTCCCAAAGTCCTGGGATTCCAGACTGAGGCACAGAGCCCAACCTTCTTTTTTTAAGAGACAGGGTGTCCAGTGTTTTCAGAGGTTGAAGAGAGAGGATTGCTTGAGCCCAGAAGTTCAAGACCAACCTGGGCAGCATAGCAAGACCTCATCTCTACAAAAGAAATAAAAAACTTAGCTGGGTGTGGTGGCATGTGTCTGTAGTAAGACCCTCACTCAAACAAACAAATAAACAAATAAAAAAGAGATAAGATCTTGTTCTGCAGCTCAGGCTGGAGTGCAATGGCACGATCATAGCTCACTGTTACCCAAACTCCTGAGCTCAAGCGATTCTCCCACCTCAGTCTTCCAAGTAGCTTGGACTGCAGGTACGTGCCGCCATGCCCAGCTAATTAAAAAAATAAAAATTTGGAGATATGAAGGGTGTTTCACTATGTTGTCCAGTTTGGTCGCAAACTCCTGGTCTCCTAAAGTGCCTGGGAGCCCAGCCTAGACCTTGAAAGATCTTGAAAGGTCTTTTAGTACAGTCTCTCATTTACATGAACATTGCTTATCTTCATTAAAGCAGTAGTTTCTTTTTAACAATATATTTTCTCTTGGTGCCTATTAAATGTCTTGTATAAAATGGACACCGTGGCCAGGCTCCATGGTTCAGCCTGTAATCCCAGCACTTTGGGAGGCCGAGGCGAGTGAATTGCCTGAGTCCACGGGTTCAAGACCAGCCCAGGCAACTTGGTGAGACCTCGTCTCTACAATAAATAAAAAATTAGCCAGGCATGGTAGTGCGCCCCTGTAGTTCCGGCTACTTAGAAGACTGAGGTGGAAGGATCACTGGAGCCCAGCAGGTTTACGCTGGGGTGGCCATGAGTGTGTCACTGCACTTCAGCCTGGTGATGAAGTGAGACTCCAACTCAAAAAAAAAAATAGTGGCCGGGTTCGGTGGCTCAGCCTGTGATCTCAGCACTTTGGGAGGCCCAAGTGAATGGATTGCCTGAGCCTGCGGGTTCAAGACCCGCCTGGGCAACTTGGTGAGACCTCATCTCTACAGTAAATCAAAAATTAGCCGGGCGTGGTAGCGCGTGCCTGTAGTTCCAGCTACTTGGAAGGCTGAGGCAGAAGGATCACCGGAGCCCAGCAGGTCAAGGCTGCGGTGGCCGGGAGTGGCCACTGCACTCCAGTCTGAGTGACGGAGTGAGACTTCAACTCAAAAATAAAATAAAATAAAATAAGGAGGAAAGTAAATCTACGTGGACTAATATTGAGATCTCTAAGATTGTCAAGGGAAAGGGAAATTACAGAGCAAAATGCATGTCTACATTTTTTAAAAATCCACTTGCCTCAGTCTCCCAAAGTGCTGAGATTACAGGTTGAGCCACTGAGCCCAGCTTTTATTATTATTATTTTTTTAAGTTGGAGTCTCACCCTGTCGCCCATACTGGAGTGCAGTGGCATGTTCATGGATACTGCAGCCTCTACCTGCTGGGCTCAGGAGATCCTTCTACCTCAGTCTCCCACGTAGCTGGAACCACAGGCGCGCATCACCATGCCCAGATAATTTCTTGATTTATTGTAGAGACAAGGTCTCACACGTTGCTTAGGCTGGTCTCGAACCTCTGGGCTCAGGCAATTCTCTCGCCTCAGCCTTCCAAAGTGTTGGGATTACAGGTGTGAGCTACCACGCTCGGGTATTAGATGTAATTTAAAATATGATGGCCAGCCGGGCTTGGTGGCTCAGCCTGTAATCCCGCGCCTTTGGGAGGCTGAGGTGAGTGGATTGCCTGAGCCCATGGGTTCGAGATCCACCTGGGCAGCGAGACCTCATCTCTACAATAAATCAAAAAATCAGCCGGGTGTGGTAGCGCATGCCTGTAATTCCGGCTACTTGGAAGGCTGAGGCAGAAGGATCACCGGAGCCCAGCAGGTCGAGGCTGTGGTGGCCGGGAGCGGCCACTGCACTCCAGTCTGGGTGACAGAGTGAGACTTCAACTCAAAAAAATAATAATAATAATAATAATTAATAAATAAATAAATAAAATAAAATCTGATGGCCCTAAAAGGAATTCACTATTCTTTTATTTATTTTCACTGCAGCCTCGAGCTCCTGGGCTCCAGCAATCCTCCTGCTTCAGCCTCCCCAGCAGTTGAGATTACAGATGCAAGCCACCGTGCCCAGCCAGTATTCTTTTAATTCAAGAATCTTCATTCAGAAATATCTTCATTTCTTCCTATTTTACTTGAATAACTAATTATCTTTATGCTAAATAAACTCAGGAAATTGGTTCCTACAAATAAGAGTAGGAATGTGTTTTTCTTGGTTTCTCCACTCCTGCTAAATGGAAGCAATTGAATATAGTAGCTCCTTTATTCAACAGAAATTTGTTCCTTTCATGGATGAACATACATTGCTGAAGATGTTAAAACTGTAGGGTAACTGTGTTCTCACAATTAGAATTCCTATATAAAAGGAGGGAGTTTAAAAATAAATTTAAGCAAACTCGAAACCATTTGCTTATAATTTCTCACTCTGAATAGAAAAAAAAACTCAAGTTGATTTTGTTCACTAAAAGAAGAAAATGCTCAGTTAAGTGGACCAAAATAGTAGCAATTAAGGATATACATTTCTCTGATAGGGCAAAATTTGAGAATCTTCCACTGTATGAACAGAACTTTTTTGGTGTTGTTGTTAGATAAACTAATGTGTACTTTTTTTTCCTCTTTCCTACAAGCATGCGTCACCACACCTGGCTATTTTTTTTTTTTACTTTTGTAGAGATGAGTTATTGCTATGTTGCCCAGGATGGTCTCGAACTCCTGGGCTCAGGCAAGCCTCCCGTCTCGGCCTCCCAGAGTGTGCTGGGATTGCAGGCATGAGCCACCACACCCAACCATAATGTGTGCTTTTAACTCAAAGAAGGGACAAGATCAAAAGAGCATTAACTAAGACCTTGAAACTCTTAATTAAAAAAAAAAAAAAAAAGACGACAATGGAAGCAGTAACCAGTCTTTGAGGTTTGGGGGAAAAAACCCAAAAACCTCCTTAAATAGGAATCGATAGATAAATGTTTCCTCAGCTCAAAACGCAGGCATGTCCTACCTATTGGGCCTTGCTTTCATCCCAACAAATGGAGTGCTATTCAGTTAGTTTCTAAGTTGGAAACCAGAGGATCATCTTGGAACCTGCCTTTGATCCATCCACTATATCCACTGTTCACCACTTAATTCAGGAAGACAAATGGTCACATCTCCTTTTTCCCTTCATGCATTTCTCTGAAGACCAGTCTGTCTTCAACAGCTGCGTTTCCTCACCTGTTACATGCCAGCAAAGCCCTCCAATCGGATTTCTGGCCTGATGGCCATGGAGACAGCTCTTGTCCGGATCCCCAGTGACATCCACGCCATGGACCTAGCAGATGTTCCATCTCTTCTCCTCTGGACCTCAGTCACACCATGCCCATGGCCCCTCTTTCTTCTCAAAGCATCCCTGGCCTCCTGGCTGCACCCCTGCAGCACTCCTGGGGCCCAGGTTCCTCCCGCTTCCTTTCCAGTTCCTTCTCCCACCAGGCCAGTACACACTGGGTTTCTTCACGGCTCCATCTCAGTCGCCCATCTTTTCTCTTTCTATCTCTTTTCAGATTAGTAGTTCTCCAAGTGTGTCCTACAGAGCCTTCCCGGGGGGCTCATGAGGTCAAAACTTTTGTTGCGACAATACTAAAATGTGACTTTTCTCTTGGCACATTGGCACTGTGGGCATAAAAGCAGTAGTGGATAAAGCCGCTGGGGACTGATGTGAATCAAGGCAATGATGCCAAACTGCACTCATAATCTTTGTATTTCCCATCAGGCATTTACAGGGAAAAAAGTCAGCTGCGCTCAACCATGAGTTTGATGTGTTAGTAAAAAGTATTTGTTTCAGTAAACTTTTACTCTTGAGTACAGGTTTTTTCCATATAGATGTGTTACTTTAGTGACATTTATTGAAATGGCTATTATTTCTCCCTTGAATTAACTTGGCACCTTAGTGGAAAATCAATTGACCAAATAATTACGGGTCTATTTCTGGACTCGGTTTTGTTCCATTGATCTACACGTCTTTACTTATGCCCAAACCATACTGACTTCATGACTATTCCTTTCTACGTGAGCTGTCAAAGCAGGCAGAGTGACGCATGCGCACAACCAGGCGCACGCAGTCGGGTTCCGCCCCCCCCTCCGCAGAGGTGCGGACTGGACCCCAGGTCAGGACAGGAGGGTGCTGAGACTGGCACATCACGGGCGCCTTCTGCCTCCAGTCCCCGCCGCTTTCCGCTTCTCTGTCTTCTGTCTCTGCCTTGGAGAATCTGGGGAGTCTTGTCTTTGGCGAAAGACTCTGTGCAAAGAGACCTTTCCTGCGAGTCTCCGCCGCCTCCTGTTGGCCTCTTGGCGCCTCTTGCAGGACTCACCTGAGTCTGTGTCCCACCTGCTTCCTCTTCTCCATGCTGCATTTGTGCTCTCTCAAGCTCCCCACTCTACCAGGCAGAACTTCCGTCCTCACCCAACCAGAGTTACAGGCAGAGAAACAGGCCCTGAATGTCCAAGAAAGTTTTGTAAAAATCAATGAATATGAACAAAAATAAAAATAATCAGGTAATGTGGATCCTCCAGTTTTGTTCATTTTTTTTTTAAATTTTGAAGATATGGGGTACAATTCAGGGTTAGGTATGCAAATATTCATTATGCAGATACCCTTGTTGATGAGGTGTGCCCCTTCCTCCCCTGACAGTTTCCTTCAACTGACAATTTCACCCCCCTTTCCTGGAAGTTTCCTAGTACGGCCAATCCCTTTCTTATAGTATTATGATAAGTGTTCAAGATCCACTTATGAATGACAACAGTTTTGTTCTTTTTAAAAGTTGTTTAGTGGCTGGGCACAGTGGCTCACCACTGCACTCCAGCCTGGGTGATAGAGTGAGATTTCAATTTATTTTATTTTTTTTTGAGGTGGAGTCTCACTCTGTCGTCCAGACTGGAGTGCAGTGGCCGCTCCCGGCCACGACCTGCTGGGCTCCTGCAATTTTTCCACCTCAGCCTTCCAAGTAGCCGGAATTACAGGCATGCGCTACCATACCCGGCTGATTTTTTGATTTATTGTAGAGATGAGGTCTTGCTGCCCAGGCGGGTCTCGAACCCATGGGCTCAGGCAATCCACTCACCTCAGCCTCCCAAAGGCACGGGATTACAGGCTGAGCCACTGAGCCCGGCTGAGATTTCAATTTTTTAAAAAAAAAAGTTGTTTTGAATATTCTATGCCCTTTGCTTTTCCAGCACTTTGGGAGGCCAAGGTGAGAGGACTGCCTGAGCTTACAGGTTTGAGACCAGCCTGGGCAACTTGGCGAGACCTAATCTCTACAATAAATCAAAAAATTAACTGGGCGTGTGCCTGTAGCTCCAGCTACTTGGAGGGCTGAGGCAGGAGGATCACCTGAGTCCAGTAGGTTGAGGCTGTGGTGGCCGTGAATGTGCCACTGTACTCCAGCCTGGGCGACAGAATGAGACTCAAAAAATAAAAGTTGTTTGTGACAGGTACAGTTGTTCACACCTGTAATCCCAGCAAGTTGGGAAGTTGAGGTGGGAGAATTGGTTGAGCCCAGGAATTCGGGACCAGCCTGGGCAGTGTAGCAAGACCTGTGTCTACAAAAAATAAAATAATTAACCAGGTGTGGTGTCATGTGCCTGTTATCCCAGCTACTCAGGAGGTTGAGGCAGAAGGATCACCTGAGGCCAGGAGGTTGAAGCTGTGGTGAGCCATTATCATGCCACTGCACTCCAGACTGGGTGATAGAGCGAGATCTCAATTAAAAAAAAAAAAGTTGTTTTGAATATTCTTTTTTTTTTTTTTTTTTGAGTTGGAGTCTCACTCTGTCGCCCAGACTGGAGTGCAGTGGCCGCTCCCGGCCACCGCAGCCTCAACCTGCTGGGCTCCGGCAATCCTTCCGCCTCAGCCTTCCGAGTAGCCGGAATTACAGGCGCGCGCTACCATGCCTGGCTAATTTTTTGATTTACTGTAGAGATGAGGTCTCGCCTGCCCAGGCGGTTCTCGAACCCGCAGGCTCAGGCAATCCACTCACCTCAGCCTCCCAAAGGCACGGGATTACAGGCTGAGCCACCGAACCCCGGCTGTTTTGAATATTCTATACCCTTTGCTTTTCCATGTGAATTTTAGAATCAGCTTATAACCCTATTCTGAGTTTGGTGTTTCATTCCCTTGCATGGGGGGGGGGGGGAACTGGAGGGAGGAACTGGAAAAAAACAAACTTGGAAGTGTTATCTTTTAGAGGGTGGGCCCCTTGTAGCACAAGCTTCCCTGCTGAGTGTTCTAGAAATACATCAGTGTACCAGCTAGCATTGTGAGAGGCTGCGTTCAGCTTCAGTGAATTTTTTTTGGAGATTTTCAATACATTTTCCATTTCATAAGGGTGATTGACAAGTGCACCTGCACACATCACACTGAGTGACCAGCAGTTTTTGACCAAAAAGGACATGACCCCTGTGCCCCATCCTCCCTATACCCAATCTCACCCCAGGCAACTTTTTTTTGTTGTTTCCTGGATGCAAAAGATCCTCAAAGGGAAACATTTTGCCAATAAGGAAGAGGTGAAACAAAAAATGGCAGAAGCACTAAAAGGCATCAAACCTGACGAATTCAAAAACTGTTTTGAGCAGAAAAAGCGTCTTGATAGGTTGTATTGCATCAAACGGAGAGTACTTTGAAGGTGACTGAAGTTTAAACATGTAAGAATACACAATTTTCAATAAAGAAATTCCGGGGTTTTTTGGGGTCCCCCCAGTATCTTTATTGTAACTGTTATCTGGATGTGTATATATGGTTATTTTGCACGTATTTAAACCTTATAGAAGTGACATTGTGCTGAATATATTCTGGCATCTTGCTTTTTTCATTTAAAAACAGTAACCAATTAAATAAAATAGCAATTCTCAACCTGATGTCCATGCATGAATTGGCAAATCCATAAACATTTTGAACCCTGATGTAAAATGAAGCTATGTGTGTATGTGAATGTGGTGGTTTTAAAATACTTCCAGAAGGTCTTTGCCACTCCTCTTAGAAAGGTGGAGCCCCTTGAGTATGGGCTGGACTTGACTTTCAACAAATAGAATGTGGCGGAAGTTAATGGTATGCTGTTTCTGAGACTAGGTCAAAAAAGGCCCCCTAGCTTTTTCCTTGGTCTCTCTTGGATCATTGACTCTGGGGAAACCAATTGCTGGGTTATGAGGACATTCAGATCAGGGAATGAGGCCTCCTGCCCAAAGCCTTGTGAGCAAGCCACCCTGTTGTCAAGCCTTCATTCAGCTGACTGTAACCAGATTAACACCTTGACCAAAGAGACACCCAAAGCAGAACCACCTAGCTAAGCTCCTCCTGAATTTCTGATCCACAGAAAGTGCGAGATCACGTGTCACTGTTTTAAGTTACTGAATTTTGGGGTAATGTTACACAATAGAGAAGTAACACAGTGCACTTATTTGAGGAGAGAGTCTATGATTTTTATTAGATTCTCAGAATAATTAGCAACCAAAAAAAAGGGTTAAGAATTACTATTGTAAAGTTAAGTACTAGAGTTCTAAGACTCTTTGACCCTTGTCCTATGGTTTCTATGGCTACACACACACACACACACACACACACACACACAAACACACACGTTTGGATTAGGCCCCAAAAGTAAGCAGATTCAGTTCTTTAAACTACTGGAAGGCTCAGAAGAATGTTTTTAAGTGCCATCTCAGGGATAGACTGAGAAAAGCAAACTTCACCCCAACTACTAAGATCTAACAGAATACCTCATGGAGATGAAGAAATGTCCTTGGTTCAAGAGAAAAGGTCCACCAGGGTTCTGACATGGCATTATTTTCGTGAATTATTGTTAAAGAAAAACGCCAGTTTCCAGAATGCATTCCCATTACAGAAAGTGTATTCATGTATCTATGGATGCATTCAGAAAAAGCTCTAGGATACTATACAAATCATGGTTTTGCACTGCAAGCAGAGAAACTGATGACTATCAAAAAATGAGAGTTTAAGCTGGGCTCAGTGGCTCAGCCTGTAATCCCGCGCTTTGGGAGGCTGAGGTGAGTAGATTGCCTGAACCCGCGGGTTCAAGACCCACCTGGGCAACTTGGCGAGCCCTCATCTCTACAATAAATCAAAAATTAGCCGGACGTGGTAGCACACACCTACAGTTCCAGCTACTTGGAAGGTTGAGGCGAAAGGAACGCCAGAGCCCAGCAGGTCAAGACTGCGGTGGCTGGAAGTGTGCCACTGCACTCCAGTCGGGGCGACAGAGTGAGACTCCAACTCAAAAAAAAAAAAAAAAAGAGAGTTTATAGTAAAGGCCCAGGGTAACTCAGGACATTGATGAGAGGGTGGCAATATTGTTCTGAAAATAGGCAGGAAACATGGCCACAGGACAACGGGGTCCAGGGCAGCCACAGGTCGCCTGCTGCTGTCAGGGGCATTGCAGTGAATCCAAGGATTCAGTGTTGCCTCTGCAACATTCTTTTTTTTTTTTTTTGAGTTGGAGTCTCACCTGTCCATCACCAGGCTGGAGTGCAGTGGCATGCTCATGGCCACCCCAGCGACAATCAGCTGCACTCCAGCGATCCTTCCGCCTCAGCCTTCCAAGTAGCTGGAACTATAGGCGCACACTACCATGCCAGGATAACTTTTTATTTATTGTAGAGACGAGGTCTTGCCTACTTGCCCAGGCTGATTTCGAACCCGCAGGCTCAGGCAAACCACTCGGTCAGCCTTCCAAAGTGCTGGATAGCAGGCTGAGCCACTGAGCCTGGCCGCCCCACAACATTCTAAGTCGCAGGGCAGAATCTTCCAAAAAGCCCAGAGTTTATTTGGTAACGGCAATCTAACAGTGTCACGGTCTGCTTAAAACAGAAGATTTGCATCTTGGCATAACAAGACAGAGACAACAGACTTTGTTCCGAAGGAGACGGAGTATATGGACTAAATATATACTAAGTTCATGTTTTATAAAAATAAAATGGCAAGGAGGGGGAGTCTTCTGCTGCCAAAGTGAATGTTTTAAAATACTATACGACAGGCAGATGGTGTGGACCTGTCGTTCTAGCTACTCAGGAGGCTGAGGAGGAAAGACTGCTTGATGCCAGGAGTTCAAAACTGCCTGGACAACAAAGCGAGACCCTGTCTTTACAAAAACATAAAAATAAAAACTGTATCATAGGCTGGGCTCAGCGACTCAGCCTGTAATCTCAGCACTTTGGGAGGCTGAGGCAAGTGGATTGCCTGAGCCCACGGGTTTGACGAGCAACTTGACGAGACCTCGTTTCTACAATAAATAAAAAAAACTGGCCAGGCGTGGTAGCGCATGCCTGTAGTTCCGGTTACTTGGAAGACTGAGGCGGAAGGATCGCAGGAGTTTAGCAGGTTGACGCTGGGTTGGCCGTGAGTGTGCCACTGCCCTCCAGCCTGGGCAACAGAATGAGACCTCAACTAAAAAGAACCCTAAAAAACTATAGAACAGCTGGGCTTGGTGGCTCAGCCTGTAATTCCGCGCCTTTGGGAGGCTGAGTGAGTGGATTGCCTGAGCCCGTGGGTTCGAGACCCGCCTGGGCAGGCGAGACCTCATCTCTACAATAAATAAAAAAAAAATTAGCCGGGCGTGGTAGCGCACGCCTGTAATTCCGGCTACTTGGAAGGCTGAGGAGGAAGGATCTCCGGAGCCCAGCAGGTCGAGGCTGCGGTGGCCGGGAGTGGCCACTGCACTCCAGTCTGGGCGACAGAGTGAGACTCCAACTCAAAAAAACAAAAAGAAAAACAAAAACAAAACTATAGAACAAGGAGAACCAAAAACAAACAAACAAAACAAAACAAAAAAACGCTGGAATTATTTTTTGGAGAGCAGGTCCCTTGTAGTACAGGCTTTCCCCACTAGGTGAGTGTTCTAGGAAGCCATCGGCATCAGTGTGCCAGCCAGTGTTGGGATAGGCTGCGTTTGGCTTCCATGGATTTTTTGGAGATTCTTTCAATAAGTTTGCCCATTCATGATGGGAGATTTGAGGCGCACTGCCCACACCGTGCTGAGTGTTCCGCAGTTTTTGACCAAAATTGGCATGACCCCCATGCCCCACTCTTCCTATTAACCTGATCTCACTCCAAGAGACTTTTTTGTTTCCCAGGATGAAAAAAAGGTTCTCAAGCTGGGTGCGGTGGCTCATACCTGCAATTCCAGCTCTTTGGGAGGTGGAGGCAAGAGGATTGCCTGAGCTCGCGGGTTCGAGACCAGACTTGGCAACTTGGCGATCTCTACAATAAATCAAAAATTAGCTGGGTGTGGTGGCACTTGCCTGTAGTCCTAGTTACTTGGGAGGCTGAGGCAGAAGGATCACCTGAGCCCAGCAGGTCGGGACTGTGGTAGCTGTGAGCATGCCACTGCACTCCAGCCTGGGCAACAAAGTGAGACTTCGACTTAAAAAAAAAAGCCTTCAAAGGGAAATGTTTTGCTGATGTGGAAGAGGCAAAGCAAAAAATGGCAGAAACACTGAAAGTCATCAAAATTGCTCAAAAGAGCTCAAAAACTGTTTTGAACAGTGGAAAAGCATCTCAATAGATGTATTGCATCAGAGAGTACTTGGAAGGTGACTGAAGTTTAAACATGTAACAACACAGAATTTTTAATAAATAAAGAGTATTTTTGGGGGGTAGGGGGGCCCTCGTATAACTTTACTATAGAACTTCTGGATATGGTGAAGAAAGTTCCAAGGTTGCTCATGTTCTATGTATTTGTTAAATATAATCATGTACTGATCCATGCAATTTCAAAAGGACAGGAAACAAGCCTCCCACAGAACTGGGTAAACAAGTTGGAGAGAGAAAAATCTTCCCTACCTTGACAACTCAAAGGCATTTCATTGCAAAATATAATACTGCAAGAAGAAATGTAATTAAATGACTGATATTTCCCAATTCTCTTTTAAAATAAAATGTGTTTCCATTTTAAAGGCCAAAAAAAAAAAAAAAGATGAAAAGTAAAGCAGTGATTTTTATTTCCTTGTGCAAACATGCTATGGCAGGTTGAACACTTAAAAATAACTTTACAAATTGTGATTTATTTTAAATTTTATTTATTTATCTCTTGAGTTGGAGTCTCACTCTGTCACCCAGGCTGGAGGGCAGTGGCATGCTCCTGGCCACAACAGCCTTGACCTGCTGGGCTCAGGTGATCCTTCTGCCTCAGCCTTCCAAGTAGCTGGAACTGCACATATGCGCCACCATATCCAGCTAATTTTTTTTTTTTTTTTGTAGAGATGAGATTTTGTCAAGTAGTCCAGGCTGGTCTTGAACTCACAGGCTCAAGCAATCCTCTTCTTGGCCTCCCAAAGTGCTGGGATTATAGATAGGCATGAGCCACTGCATCCGTCCTATTTTTATTTTTTTTAAAGAGATGGAGTTTTGCTCTGTTGCCCAGGCTAGAGTGCAGTGATTCAATAACAGATTACTGCAGCCTTGAACTCCTGAGTTGAAGCAATCCTCCCCCTCAGCCTCCTGAGTAGCCGGAACTACAGGTGCATGCCACCATGCTTGGCAAATATATATATGTATTTTTTAGTCAAAGTTTCTACTGTCATCCAGGCTGAAATGCAGTGGCATGCTCATGACCACCACAGCCTTAACCTGCTGGGCTTAGGCAATCCTTCTGCCTCAGTCTTCCAAGTAGCTGGAACTCCAGGGGTGCGCCACCACACCTGGCTAGTTGTTTGGCTTATTGCAGAGATGAGGTCAAGTTGCCCAGGATGGTCTTGAACCTCTGGGCTCAGGCAATCCTTTCATCTCTATCTACCAAAGTGCTGGGATTCTAGGTGTGAGCCACTAAGCCCAGCCAAATATATCTTCTAAAGCAAAGGATTTCACGAGTTTATACGCTAACACTTAAAAGAGTGTATATTTCTAACAGATAGTTCTGGGTGATTTTCAAGCAAGCTTGTTTGTTTTTTAGTCAGAGTCTTACGTCACCCATGCTGGAGTGCAGTGGCGTGCTCATGGCCACTGCAACCTCAATCTGCTGGGCTTTGGCAATCCTTCCACCTCAGCCTTCTAAGTAGCTGAAAATACAGGTGTGAGCCACATGTCCAGCTCCTTTTTTGATTTATTGTAGGGAGGAGATCTCACCAAATTGCCCAGGCTAGTCTTGAACCCTTGAGGGCTCAGGCAATCCTCTGGTCTCAGCCTCTTAAAGTGCTTGGATTACAGGCTTGAACCATTGCACCTGGCTCGAGTAAGTATATTAGACAGTCTTTTCCTATGGTCATATAGGAAAAACTACACTGTATTCTATTGTACCATAAATAACACTTGTATGCTCTACTGGGTTATTATGTAAATAGTTAAAGCTATAGAGTATATTTAAAATTTGCTTCCCTTTTGTTCCTGCTGTTAAAGTAGTAAAACTGAATGACAGCAATACAGACCAAACTACTTATGCTGCAGAATCTAAAAAATTCTTAGGCCAGACATCTTCAATATAGTAACTCATCTTCTACTGATCTATAACTTTTTATCCAACAATTGCCTTAGAGCTTGCTTAATAGACAATCACTAACAATGATTCAGTTGACAAATATTTATTGAGAACCTATTATGTAGTAGGTCTGTACCATTTCTGCATTTTTTTGTTTTGAGTCGCAATCTCACTCTGTCACCCAGTTTGGAGTGCAGTGGCATGCTCACGGCCACTGTAGCCTCAACCTGCTGGGTCAGGGGATCTTTCCACCTCAACCTTCCAAGTAGCTGGAACCACAAGCACATGCCACCATACTCGGCTAATTTTTTTATTGTAGAGATGAGGTCTCACCAAGTTGCGCTGGTCTTGAATACCTGGACTCAGGCAATCTTCTCACCTCTGCCTCCAAAAGTGCTGGGATTACAGGTGTGAACCACGCCTGGTTTGAGTATTATTTATAGGTTAGAAAGTGTGGGAAGAACAGAATTGAAATTTTTCTTCTCCAGGAAAATAATGACACACTATCAGTATCTGAGGCAGCGAGAACTCAGTTTATTCATTGGAAGATCCTCTCTCAAAGAAGACACATTTGGTTCAATCATGTAGCTGAAACAATTGTGAAATACACATACAATTCATGATCAAGAAACATAATGAAGCTACATTTTGCATATGGCATACCATATCCATTTTCCCACCATCTGTGGAATATGTTCATTTTACTTGGTCTCATGGGTGTAGTGACTTCTAGGGCTGGAAAACAATCTTGGTTCCCAACAATCTATATCATACAGGTTAAAACTATAAACTATGTCATGGTACAGATGAAATATAATACCAGTTCACTTATGCAGCTTTAGAAGGAGTGATTAAAAACGAAGCTCTGTCCTTGTCCTTGGGTCTTTTATCAGGGCGACTGAGATCAACTGGGCAGAAGGTTTTAAAACTCCACCAGCAACTCTTTTGATCAGGTAAATGATGGATGATGAAGCTGATCCCAAGCCCCCCGATACAACGCTGCACATTCCCTCCTTGAGCCCCCACTGTCACCCTATTACCCCCATTTGGAGATAATGTTGGAAAATCCCTCTTTTTTTTTTAAATATCTTTCTTTTTTTTTTTTTTTTTTTTGAGTTGGAGTCTCACTCTGTCGCCCAGACTGGAGTGCAGTGGCCACTTCCGGCCACTGCAGCCTCGACCTGCTGGGCTCCGGCAATCCTTCCGCCTCAGTCTTCTGAGTAGCCGGAATTACAGGCATGTGCTACCACACCCAGCTGATTTTTTGATCTATTGTAGAGATGAGGTCTTGCCAAGTTGCCCAGGCGGGCCTCAAACCCGCAGGCTCAGGCAATCCACTCACCTCAGCCTCCCAAAGGGCGGGATTACAGGCTGAGCCACTGAGGCCGGCTTTTAAAAATATCTTACAAATATTTGAAGCAATACCTATTAGCAAGCAAACACCCAGGGATAGGATCATTTAGTATCTCAAAAAATATTTTGTAAGACACAAAGCTTTCAATTAAAAAGTTATTTATTCAAAAATATTTTTTCTCAATTCTGATTCCATATCAAATTAAATCAAGGAGTGCTGTTATAGCAGTAACTGATCAGATCCATCTGTATAGAGGATGGCATGACCACATTAGCTCATTGAAGTATAATCCATTAAGGAGTCACGTACAAATTCAACTCATTCACCTCTTCACAAAAGGCAAAGAGCACTGGTATATTTCATACCAAAAAGTTATTTTATAAAGCTTACCTTCACATTCAGTTAAATATTCAGTTGATAGAAAACAGCATTGCCTTAAAAGAGCATCCAAGCAATGTTCTGGAATTTCCTTTTTTGAAAAATTCAAGGAAAACATGATTGAAGTTTCTTCACTGCTCACGAGTTAGTTAAGAACCACCTGAGATTTCTTTGTGTTTTCAGTGATTAAAATATGCTGGAGACATAATTTAGAGAGCACTAGCAATGCCACACAGATCCCAAGGCTTAAAAAAGAGTTTCTGACAAGTTTTTGAAGTTTTTATAAACTTCAAATTAATGTGCAGACTATAAACACTAAAACTGACTTTCAGGAACTTATACACTCAAAAGAAACCCTTTAGTATTCTGAGCATCAAGTACTTTGGGGAAGCACTAGCTTCTTTTTTGACTTTTAAGAAGTCAGTCTTTTCTCAACAGTTTCTTGATAAGCAACAAATCTTCTCAAGTTCATCTTCACGTTGTCAAGAACACACAGCTGATCTGCACTGTATTTACCTCTCCCTTCTTTACGTATCTGGAAAAAAAAAACCATACATGATTTGGCATATGTTATTAATGTGCTAAAATAAAGTTTTTAGTTTAGGGTGTATTTAGCCATTTTTCTGAACGAGACAGCTGCAAGTATTCGGTGAAATATTTCCAGTTCCAAGGTAAATGGAACACAGTATGTGAATAATAAAAGGTAAATACAGAATGTGCACTTTTACAATGCTAGTTACAAAAGCAACTGAAGGCTTTAAGTAAGCTATATAAACTACAGAAAGGAATTATATTAACTATGAACTGGGAAAATAGCCCCCAACTTCCAAAAGGTCTGTTGTTCTGTTTCTACTTAGAATGCACTGCTATGGCAATGATATTTAATTGTTTTTCTTTTCTCAAAGGTATAAAGTCTAATGAATTTTCCTTGTTAGCCAGAGGCTGGTCTGTAGTTTTAATATGAGTTTTACGGTACATGAATTGTACTTCACATCTGGTCTAGAGCAGTGGCTCTCAAGTTTTAGAGTGCAAGAATATCATCTGAAGGCTCATTACAAAACAGACTGGTGGGCCCTTCCTTAGCTTGTGACAAAGTAGGTCTGCAGCTGAGGCTGAGGATTTGCATTTCGAAGATGTTACCAGGCGATTCAGATGCTGTTGACACAGGGAGAACACTTTGGAGAAACACCGCTCCAGAGAATTACTTTGATAAAATGCATCGTATTGTGTTTAAATACAATTTTAGGCTAAATACACACTAAATGGCCCTTAATATAATTGTGGGTTCATTTGACAAAAAAGAGCTTCATATAAAAAAATACTATAGGCTGGCCAGGTGCAATGGCTCATGCCTGTAATCCCAGCACTTTGGGAGGCCGAGGCAGGCAGACTGCTTGAGTCCAGGAGTTCAGGACCAACCTGGGCAACATAGCAAAACCTCATCTCTACAAAAAAATACAAAATTAGCCGGGTGTGGTGGTATGTCCTGTAGTCCCAGCTCCTTGGGATGCTGAGATGAAAGGATCGCCAGAGCCCAGGAGTTCTAGGCTACCATGAGCTGTGATCATTATAATCATGCCACTGCACTCCCACCTGGGCGACAGAGACCCCCAATTCAAAAAAAAAAAAGCTTCTAGCTAAAATATACATTTTTATATTTCTCAAAATTATGTAATTTTAAAAATGGGATTTAGACAAGAGGACAATGGTAAACTTATAAACAAACAAGTAATTCAATCTTTTTTTTTGTTGGAGTCAAAGAGTCTCACTCTGTCATCCAGTCTGAGGCATGATTACAGCTCACCACAGCTTCAATCTCCCAGGCTCAGACAATCCTTCCACCTCAGCCTCCCAAGTAGCTACGACTACAGGTCTGCAGGTCTATAATTTTTTGATTTTTTTTATAGAGATGAAGTTTTGCTATGTTGCCCAGGCTGGTCTCGAACTCCTGGGCTTAAGCAATTCTCTTACCTTGGCCTTCCAAAGTGCTGAGATTACAAGCGTGAGTCACTGTGCCCAGCCAGTTTATTTTTAAAATTCCTGGTTGCTTTCCTATTCCCTCACAAAAAGTTTTTGAAACTATTTTTTGACAAAAGTTAGCTTTCATACTTTTGATGAAACAATAAATAGTAAAATGGTTAGCAAAGGTAGTAGTCATATTCTTCAATACACAATTAACC
This sequence comes from Carlito syrichta, assembly GCF_000164805.1. Taxonomy (NCBI): domain Eukaryota; kingdom Metazoa; phylum Chordata; class Mammalia; order Primates; family Tarsiidae; genus Carlito; species Carlito syrichta. The sequence goes on along the minus strand of NW_007246704.1, from coordinate 231,329 downwards.
TGGAGTTTGCCTTTTTTTAAGAGTACCAAAGGGAATTATCCATAACAATGAAATTGACATATAATGTGCTACATAACATAAATTTAAAATGTGTATAAAAGTGTTCTGTAAGCCGGGCTCGGTGGCTCAGCCTGTAATCCCGCGCCTTTGGGAGGCTGAGGTGAGTGGATTGCCTGAGCCCACGGGTTCGAGACCCGCCTGGGCAGCGAGACCTCATCTCTACAATAAATCAAAAAATCAGCCGGGCATGGTAGCACATGCCTGTAATTCCGGCTACTTGAAAGGCTGAGGCGGAAGGATTGCCGGAGCCCAGCAGGTTGAGGCTGCGGTGGCTGGGAGCGGCCACTGCACTCCAGTCCGGATGACAGAGTGAGACTCCAACTCAACGACAACAAAAAAAGTGTTTTGTAAACTACAGAGTACATATTTATAAGTCGGGTGTGGTAGCTCACACCTGTAATCCCAGTACTTTGGGAGGCGGAGGCGAGAGGATTGCCTGAGCCCAGAGGTTTGAGACCAGCCTGGGCAACTTAGCAAGACCTCAGTCTCTACAATAAATAAATAAATAAATGAGTTGGGTGTGGTGGTGTACACCTGTAATTCCAGCTACTTGGAAGGCTGAGGCAAAAGGATTACCTGAGCCCAGCAGGTGGAAGCTGTGGTGGCTGTGAGTGTGCCACTGCACTCCAGGCTGGGAGACAGAGTGAGACTCCAACTAAAAAAAAAAAAAATTATATATATGAAGCATTATTCTATTTATTTTTATTTTTTAGATATATAGAGATGAGGGTTTCACTATGTTGCCCAGGCTGGTCTTGAACTCCAATTGCTGGGATTACAGGTGTGAGCCACCATGCCTGGCCAAAGCACTGTTAACATCACTAAAATGTTAAAAAAGAAAAAAACCCCGCAGGTTCAAGACCCGCCTGGGCAACTTGGCGAGACCTCATCTCTACAATAAATAAAAAAATTAGCCGGGCATGGTAACGCACGCCTGTAGTTCCGGCTACTTGGAAGGCTGAGGCGGAAGGATTGCTGGAGCCCAGCAGGTTGAGGCTATGGTGGCCGGGAGCGGCGCCGCACTCCAGTCTAGGTGACAGAGTGAGACTCCAACTCAAAAAAATAAAAATTAAAAGAGAAAAAACAAAAAAAAGAAACTTGTCAGATACCACTTTGGATTCAAGTTTCAGTGATTCAACAGTAACACTGAGTTATGAGTCACACAACAAGCACTTCACAAAGTACTGGGGAAGTGCTACATTAATCACTGAGCCTTACAGGAACTTGTCATGCACATGCCTTTACAGGAACTTGTCATGCACATGCAGGGTGGTAACTATACATCCCACAGTATGTTGAGACACCATGTGTTAAACAGCTACATACCTTCATTTTGAAGACTGGCTGGAATTCTTTCAGAATGGATAACAATTTAATTTGAACAGAGGCTCTTTCAGCTTCTTTACCATCGGCAAAAACATCAAAGAGGGCATCCAAGGCTTCTCCTGCTACCACAAGGGAAGGATCTTTGGTGGCAACCTCAAGCAGAAGGCACCCGATGGTCTGCAAACAGCACAGCACACTGCAGCATATGACTGAGGTCAGTCTCCAAGATGAGTGCCAACTCTAAATGTGGCAATATCTCATGCATACTATTTCATGTAAGCATGCCAAAGTAATGAAAAATTTTAAAAGAATAGACTTAAATACTTATAAATATACCAAATGTAATATAAGAAGATACATTAAAGATATTAAAGTTTATATTCCTAAATACAGTGAATTAGGATTTATAAATGATATATGATTTTGGAAATCCTTCAATTTTCCCTTCTACTTTCCACAAAAAGGACTTCTTCATGATGCCAAATTGCACAGAAATCTTATCTGGAACAAAAAATATGAGGCCAGGTGCGGTGGCTCACACCTGTAATCCTATCACTTTGGGGAGGTGAGGTGGGAGGACTGCTTGACCAGGAGATCAAGGCTGTGGTGAGCGATGATCATGCCACTGCCTTCTAGTCTGGGCGACAGAGTGAGACCCTGACTCCCACCGCTCCCCCCAAAAAGTATCTGAAAAACATTTTAAGATAATAATATTTTTAAAACCCAGTATTTAATCTCATTTGGTTTCACTATATGGGTTATTCTTTTTTCAGTTGGAGTCTCAATTTGTCTCCCAGGCTGGAGTGCAGTGGCATGATCATGGCCACTGCAGCCTAGACCTGCTGGGCTCAGGCAATTCTTTTGCTTCAGTCTTCCAAGTAGCTGGAATTACAGGCATGTGCTATCACACCTGGCTAATTTTTTTGTTTTATCATAGAGACGGGCCCTCACCAAGTTGCCCAGGCTGGTCTCAAACCCCTGGGCTCAGGCAATCCTCTCATTTCCACTTCCCAAAGTGCTGGGATTACAGGTATAAGTCACTGCACCCAGATGGGTTGGTTTTTAACCTTCACCCATTTTTTCTGCACAGCTAGCTAATGAACAGACATTCCCAAACTGTGAAGAACTACTCTAGAGTAGAGTATTATAGTTCAGCTGTCCTGCGTCACACTTGTGTCTTAGGAGTGATGTGCAATGTGATGCTCCAAGTGGAAGGGTGGAGATGCTCAGAACGCAGTTCAACATCAGCCCCACCATGAACAGGGGACTCCTGCACAGTCAGTCCCCCTCTCTGGGCCTTCGTGTGCTCATGTGCATGTCAGTGGTCTTGATAATGTCTGAGATAGTATTCAGATGTAATACACTAAAATGTAACATTTGGCACACAGCACTACCTACAAAATTTTCTTATTCAAAAGGACTCATCTGAGTCTAATCTGGCCTTTAGATTTATCTCCCAGTTTGCAGGAAATACAGAGGATAAAGCTTACTACCGTGAGGAAGCAATCAGACAGATCCAGAAGGCTGGACTCTATGGGCAAACTGACCCAGGAGCTAAGGAGAGTCAGTGGTGCTGGGGGAGACCTGTTCTAGGCTAAGAGAGACACCGAGGACCCCGAACTAGACTCAGCACATGGACTTTACTGGGTTCAACAAACTATCTGTACACAGATATTTTGAAGCCAACTGGAAAATTATGAATATGAACCAGGCATTAGACATATTAAGAAATGACTATTAATTGTGTAAGGCATGATAATGGCAGTTATATAAGAAACTGTCTCTATTTTTAAGAGATGCATCTGAACCAATAGGGGCAAAGTACTATTACTTTTTTTTTTTTTGAGTTGGAGTCTCACTCTGTCGTGCAGGCTGGAGTGCAGTGGCATGCTCACAGCCACCGCAGCCTCGACCTGCTGGGCTCAGGCAATCCTTCCACCTCAGCCTTCCAAGTAGCTGGAATTACAGGCATGTACCACCATGCCTGGCTAAAAAATACTATTTCTTTAATTTACTGTAACACACCCAGCAAATAAACTACATGAAATATATGATAGAATACTAATGAACGTTCAGGATCCCTAATTATTATTATTATTATTTTTTGAGTTGGAGTTTCACTCTGTCGCCCAGACTGGAGTACAGTGGCCGCTCCCGGCCACCGCAGCCTCGACCTACTAGGCTCTGGTGATCCTTCCGCCTCAGCCTTCCAAGTAGCTGGAACTACAGGTGAACACTACCACGCCCGGCTAATTTTTTGATTTATTGTAGAGATGAGATCTGGCCAAGTTGCCCCAACGGGTCTCAAACCTATGGGCTCAGGCAATCCACTCACCTCAGCCTCCCAAAGGCCCTAATTATTAAATTAAAAAAAAAATAATGAATGCTAAATCTGCTTATGGTACACAAAATTCATTGTACTTTTTATTTTCATTCTTGCTTGGAAACATGACTATATAAAAAACAATTTTAAAATCTTATGTCTGAGAAAAACATGTTGACCCACTAATATTGATCTTGGAAGTTACAGTCCTGGGGTGAGGGGCAGTGATTATACATGCACATGCTCTTCTGTGTATGTGTATACATACATGCCACATTCATAGGCTCTCTGGCTTGTGTGTGTGTGTGTGTAAGCCCTGGAAATACATACATATATTTTATACACACACACAGATACACACACACACACACACACTCTGGAATGTTACAGAAGAAACAGGTAACAGTAGCTGCCTCTCCAGAGGCGAACTGGGGGATAAGAAGTTTAATAATGGACATGAATCCTTTTACTGTATAAGCTTTTGTACTTTTCTAAATGATTTTCTATGTGCATGTACTGTTTTTCCAAAAAAGATTCTTAAAAACATCCGTTATCACTGTGGAGTTCTTAGTGGATTAAGAGGTATTTTATAATAATCAGTTTATTGCCCATTAGTCAGTACTCAACATTTCAGCAATGATTAGCACAATGAAGGGTAAGTATGCTAATTGATTGTTAGTTGCTAGTGATGCTATATGCCAGCCCTGTAGTCTGTAAGCAACTGTGCCATGATAAAGTGCTGAGAGCCGATACGCTGAGTAAATTCCTAATGATCGGCACCACTAGGGTCATGGTTTACAACTCATGGAGTGATACTGAAATTAACTGTGTACGTTTTTTCAGAATACCTTCTCCCTGGTATGCAGGAAAATTAAACACGCATGCATTTTATGCAACAGCAAAGGCAGAAGCATCGTTTTTTTTTTTTTAGTTGGAGTCTCACTGTTGCCAAGACTGGAGTGCAATGGCACGCTCATGGCCGCCGCAGCCTCGACCTGCTGAGCTCAGGTGATCCTTCCACCTCAGCCTTCCAAGTAGGTGGAACCACAGGCATGCACCACCATGGCCAGCTAATTTTTTTATTTACTATAGAGACGAAGTCTCACTGTGTTGCTCAAGCTGGTCTCAAACTCCTGAGCTCAGGCAATCCAGGATTACAGGCGTGAGCCACTGTGCCCAGCTAGGCAGAGGCATCTTTAACAATTCTAAATTTGGCTTTTCAGGGTAGACACGTTTATCTTTGTAAAAGTATCTCTAAAGATAAATTGCAAAATACAGCTCAACTTCTCAAGTATTTATCTAATAATACATGTAATCAGAGTAAGTCCAGGGGTACGTTCTAAAAATGTAACATGAAGATGCCTTCTCTTCATGTCCATGGAAGTTTTCAAAAGTCGTACACCAGTTACTCTTCTCCTGTTTCTAATTATCTAACATGTTAGGTTGGAACAAACTGTTTTACCTTAAGTGTCTCAAGTGTACCATCTTCCTTGGCCAGGACGCTGCCAGTGATTCCTAAAATGCTAACGACATTCACTCGAACGCCGACGTGACTGCTATGTACGCTTGCTCTGCATAACGTCATCAGCTGCTCAGGAGTCATACACTGCGGAGAGAGGAGGGGATTGTTCACAGTGTTGAACTCAACCGATTCCAACAGCACATGAAAACAGGAGATGGACAGGACCTCTTCTGTAGGCTGCACGATTCTAGAGTGACATAAAGTCCTCTCTGAGAAGTCACCACAGATTCTAATTATCCCCAGATAAAGCTGGTCATTCTGAATTCAGATGAGCCCTGCTCTTGTTGCTGTCATCATCCAATATAAAAGGGGCTACAGGTCCCATTAGTTCCATTTAAGAAGACTTTCAGATGTACACAGAATAGATTTCTTTAATTTCTAATTTCTTTTTAATATTGATCATAAAAAAGGTTTTGAAAGTTTAAATAGAATCATGTAGCTTTAACAAAAATTGACTGATGCCAAAGAAAAGGGCTACTTAAAAAGATTAAATAAATAAAAATCGGATGAGCCCATACAAGGCAAACACTTATTTGAGATGTGTGTGCTATCATAAATTATTAAAGATTATAGAAACCATTAAATCATATAGTGCTTCTATCATGTAGTAATAACTTTCAGTTCAAGCTAATTAGAGCACACATTTGGATACAGATAACATGAGAGAGTGCCACTGTCATGTGACCGGGCTGTCACCTCTGGCAGCAGCACACTTTGGTGATGCAGAGCTTGGAATCTAGAGTCAGACATCCTGGGTTCAAATTCTAGCTCACTACTTACCACTGACAATTCAGCATAAGCTATTCAGCCCTCCTAAATTTTCCATTTTCCCATTAGTAAAACAGGGATGATATAGTATTCATCACACAGAGTTGCTATGGGGATTAAATGATGCATATAAAACACTCACTAAATGTTAACTATTGTTATCATTTGTAAAAAATACTGAACAGTTCTCAAGCTCAATTTGGAATCATTTGCATTGCTTCTGGCAACTCTGAGTATAACAGCTAATATGCCAGGTTTCTCAGGAAATACTCTAATGACAGAATGGGATTCCTCACAGCTAGGACAAGGCTGCTATGAATCATAAAGGCATGCTACATGATTATCAGAAAGGTCCATAAATAGAGTGCCTAATGTATACACACCTACAAGGCAAGAGCTAGACAGGTAGCAGGACAGCTGTATACTGGCCTCATGATGTTGCTCAGCAAATCAAGCCCTAGGTTTCCTTTCCCTGAGAAGCATTACAGAGCCAGCATTCTTCTAGACCTGATATTCTATGCTCATGCCCAATGCACAGCCATCCTAAGGACTTATGATTTTAATATATATATATATATAAATGATCTACCATTGAACTGAACATGAGTTCTGAGCAAATTTCTTTGATCATAAGACCCAACTAGGAAGCTGCTGCCTAAATACCAGGGAAAATCAATAAAAATACCTTCAATTCCTGTGGGCCCCAGTATAAGGGTTTCTGATCCTCCCAACAGCTGAATGACAGGCTAGATGTTGTTACCATTCCCATTTCATAGAAACTGAGGGTCAAAGATTATGCTCCTGCACAAAGTTCTCAATGTACAAAGAAACTTTTTTAAATAACAAAGAATGGCATTGCTTTGTTAAATTCTGGTGTGTTCATGTTGAGTTATGACTGCCATGTTTCTTAGCTTTGGCCCTCTCCCCTACCTTGGGAAGGTGAATCTCTCTCTCTCCTATCTAAAATTTACTTTCTAAATAAATGGTATTTTCCAATCTAAAAACAAAAAACAAAAACAAAGAAAGCTAGGCACAGTGGCTCACACCTGTAATCCCAGAACTTTGAGAGGTGAAGGCAAGAGGATTACTTGAGCCCAGAGATTCGAGGTCAGCCTGAGCAACTTGGCGGGACCTCATCTTTACGATAAATTAAGAAATTAGCCAGGTGTGGTGGTGCATGCCTATAATGCCAGCTATTTGGAAGGCTGAAGTAGAAGGATTGCCTGAACCCAGCAGGTCAAAGCTGCAGTGGCCATGAGCGTGCCACTGCACTTGAGCCTGGGCAACAGAGTAAGACTCTGATTCAAAATAAATAAATAAATAAATAAATAAATAAATAACAAAGAATACATATTAACATGAAATCAACAACAGCTGCTGTATTTGACAGTAAACAGCACAGTCATTTGCATTAAACTCTAGCACAAGATGAAGTTTGGGAAGCACTGCTCTAGGGACACAGGCATGGAGGGACCAAGGCAGGAGGGAAGATGAGACACCTGGAGAAAAGAGGTCAGAGAACTACCGAGGCTGGTTCCTGTGTGGAAATGGGAGTCAGCAGAAGCCAGAGTCAGTGAGGAGCAACAGTGCCCACCAGCAGGAGTCTCAAGGAGGGTGAGTGGGATGCACCTTCTCAGGACTTCTTCAGACTATGTTTCTCTGAGATATGGTCACAAATTAAAAACAAAACAAACAAACAAACAAAAAAAGAGTGCCCCAGAGGATGGAAGAGGACTGTAACCAAAATTCTGGGAGGCCGAGCCAAGTGGATTGCCTGAGCCCACAGGTTCGAGACCAGCCTGGGCAACTTAGTGAGACCTCGTCTCTACATAAATCAAAAATTGGCAGGGCATGGTAGCGCACACCTGTAGGTCTAGCTACTTGGAAGGCTGAGGCAGAAGGACTGCCAGAACCCAGCAGGTCGACACTGGGGTAGCCGTGAGTGTGCCATGGCACTCCAGCCTAGGCAACGGAGTGAGACTCCAACTCAAAAAAAAAGATGTGGATGTTACAATCCAATGGTATGCTAACAACTGGAAGATTTTAGAAAGGAGAGAAAATGGACTTTATCAAGCATGAGAATCACCTGGAGAATGTGTTAAAACACGAACTGCTGGAACCCTCCTCAAACTTTCTACTTCAGTATGGCAGGGGTAAGGCCCCAGAACTCATCCTTATATACAAAGAAGAAAAAGACCAACCTAGTACAAGAATGAACAAAAGACAGGAATGGTCACAGAAAAAAAAAGGGCAAAGGCCCTTGAGACACATGGAAAGATGTCCAACCTCATAATAAAAGAAATGCAAATTAAAATTGAGACATAGGCTGGGCGCAGTGGCTCACACCTGTAATCCTAGCACTTTGGGAGACTGAGGCGAGAGGGCTGCCTGAGCCTAGGGGTTCAAGACCAGCCTGGGCAACTTGGCGAGATTCATCTCTACAATAAATCAAAAAATTGCTTGGGTGTGGTGGCATGGGCCTATAGTTTCAGTTACTTAGAAGGTTGAGGCAGAAGGATCACCTGAGCCCAACAGGTCAAGACTACAGTGGCAGTGAACGTACCATTGCACTCCAGCCTGGGTGACAGAGTGAGACTCCAACTAAAAAAACAAACAGAAAACAGATATACTATCTCACTTAACAAACTGGTAAAAATCCAACATATTTATAAGAGACTCTGCTAGTGAGGCTATGGTACACTTAAACACTACTGGTGGGGAAGCAGAATGCCTGAAGAGGGGACTCCAGCAATATTTAGCAAAATCACAAATACATCTACCCACTGTGGCTCCCAAAGTGCTCAGACTACAGGGGTAAGCCACCGCACCTGGCTTCAGTTCTATTTGGAATAGTAAATGACTGGAAACAACTCAGATGCTCTTCAACAATAGAGTATAAAAAAAGAAATGAGAAAAAACTCTATAAACTGTAAAAGGTGCAGAAACACTACTTTTAAGAAATGGGTGAAGTACAAATATATTACTATTTTTTTAATAAGCAAAAAAAAAAAATTGCTTATCAAAAAAACACAACAGAATGAGAAATCAAAACCTGTAAATGATGGTTGCCAATAGAGGAAGCAAGCGAACAAAGGCAAAGGGACAGAAACCAGACCTCCCTCAATGTATCTTCTTTTTGTTGGTGGTAACATATACATACTGTATACTATTGTGACCAGTTTTATGTGCACAGCTCAGTGGCACTGGTACATTCACCTGCTGTGCAGCCAACACCACTGTGCACCTGCAGAACATCTTCATGGTCCTGCACTGAGTCATCGCCATGAAGCAATGTCTCCTTCCTGACAGGCCCCTGCTGGCCACTGTTCTGTCTCTATTAATTTAACTACTCGAGGTACCTCATGTAAGCGGAACTAGGTAATAATTGTCCTTTTGTATCTGGTTTATTTCATCTAATATACTGTCTCTGAGATTCATCCATGTTGGGGAATGTGACAGTATTTCCTTCCTTTTTAAGGGTGAACAATATTCCACTTTATGGTATACCATATTTTTCTCTGACTAGATCTTGTTTCACAGTTTTAATTCTGAAACCATGTAAATATCTTGTATGATTAAAAAATAAAAATGAAAGCAAACAAAAAAGCAATCATTAAAAAAAAAAAAGTGAAAACCAAAGCTACCTTTACAAGGAGGAGAAATAAAAAACCCAGAATTATGTTTTGAGGCTGAGCTCCTTCTAGGAACCCATCGGCATCAGTGTACCAGCTAGCAATGTTGCAAGAGGCTACGTTCAGCTTCGGTCACTTTTTTTTGGAGATTCTTTCAACATGTTTGCCCATTTCATAATGGGTGATTTATGAGCACACCTGCCCACATCACACTGAGTGTTCACAGGTTTTGACCAAAATCAGCATGATCCCATGCCCCACCCTCACTATTCACCTGATCTCATCACGAGTGACTTTTGGTTTCCCTGATGAAAAAAGTCCTCAAAGTGAAACATTTTACCGATGTGAAAGACATGAAACAAAAAATGGCAGAAGCACTAAAAGGCATCAAAATTGATGAGTTCAAAAAGTGTTCTGAGCAGTGAAAGAAGCATCTCGAAAGACGTATTGCACCAAACGGAGAGTAATTTGAAGGTGACTGAAGTTTAGCCATGTAAGAATAAATACAATTTTTTTTTTTTTGAGTCGGAGTCTCACTCTGTTGCACAGACCGGAGTGCAGTGGCACATTGCTCGTGGCCACTGCAGCCTCAACCTGCTGGGCTCAGGTGATCCTTCCACCTCAGCCTTCCAAGTAACTGGAACTACAGCTGCGCACCACCACACCCAGCTAATTTTTTTTTTTGGCTTATTGTAGAGACAAGGTCCTGCCATGTTGCCCAGGCTGGTCTCGACCACACAGGTTCTGGCAATCATTTTGCCTCAGTTTCCCAAAGTGCTGGGATTACAGGTGTGAGCACAGCACCTGACCAATACACAATTTTTATAAATAAATTCCAGGGTTTTTTTTGGGGGGGGGGGATCGCTTGTGTATAATAAGCCAGAGAATTTTTTCAAGCAACTTTAAAACACTGCAATTTGAGATACACCCTAAGGATGAAAAAAACACAAAGAAAGCTGAAATTGCATTCATTAGTGTTATTGTTTGCAATAATAATGACATTGCTTTTTGAGACTATTAAGTACCTTTGATAGGATAAAGCAAATAATAATTTTTTTTTTTGAGTTGAAGTTTCACTGAGCCACCCAGGCTAGAGTAAAATGGCACAATCAAGGCTCACTGCAGCCTTGACTTTACGAGATCCTCCTGCATCAGCCTCCCAAGTAGCTGGGACTACAGGAGACTCTGGAGACAATTAGGACTCTGGCTAATTTTTCTTTTTTTTTTTTTGAGTTGGAGTCTCACTCTGCCACACAGACTGGAGGGCAGTGGCACACTCCCAGCCACCGCAGCCTCAACCTGCTGGGCTCCGGCAATCCTTCCGCCTCAACCTTCCAAGTAGCTGTAAGTACAGGTGCGCGCTACCACGCCCGGCTAATTTTTTTAAAAATTTATTGTAGAGATGAGGTCTCGCCAAGTTGCCCAGTCAGGTCTTGAACCTGTGGGCTCAGGCAATCCACTCATCTCAGCCTCCCAAAGCATGGGATTACAGGCTGAGCCACCGAGTCCAGCTAATTTTTCAATTTTTATAGAAATGAGATTTTGCTATACTACCCAGGTTGGTCTTGAACTCCTGAACTCAAGGGATTCTCCTGCCTCGGCCTCCTTAAGTGCTGGGATTATAGTCATGAGCCACTTTGCCCAGTCTACAAATAATTTAATATTACCAGGAAGCAAAATTCCAGCACAGAAAGATAAATATAAAATCCAAAGTGAAGTACAAACAATGCTTTCTTTTTATTTAATAAACTAGAAGTATCAGTTATGAACTTAATGACTTATTTTTACTAAAAAACACTTATTTCCCAGCTATTTCCACTAAGAAAGCCTGGAAGCAATGACAACATGGTAATAATACGCACGCCAAACTTCAATTACCAACTAAAGCAATCAGGGCTTTTGGAGAAATAACCAATTCCAGATTTTTTCTTTTTTTGAGTCAGAGTCTCACTCTGTCACCCAGGTTGGAGTGCAGTGGCACCCTCAAGGCCACCACAGCCTTGACCTGCTGGGCTCAGGTGATCCTTCCGCCTCAGCCTTCTAAGTAGCTGGAACTATAGGCACATGCCACCACACTTGGCTAATTTTTTTTTTTTAATAATTAATCAGTATTTTTATTATAGTTTTGTGGGGTACAGTTAAGGGTTAGGTGTACAATTACGTTTCATTCAGACACCCTGTTGATAAGAGGTGTTTTCTCAGCCCCAGACAGATATTTGCTACTGTTAATCCCACTTGGCTAATTTTTTGATTTATTGTAGAGATGAGGCCTCACCAAGTAGCCCAGGCTGGTCTCAAACCCATGGGCTCAAGCAATTCTCTTACCTCGGCCTCTCAAAGTGCTGGTATTATAGGCGTGAGCCACAGTGCCCAGTCTGATTCCAGGTTTTAAGTAAGAAAATCACAAGTTGAGCCTGGGATATCTTGTGCCTAGAAGCAAAAGTGATCAAAACCTAGGACTCTTGTCAAAGAGATATAGGAGTCAATTTTAAGGGATTCCTAATATTTAAAGTGGGACAATTTTAGTATCAAAAAGCATGACTATAATGGAATGAAATACAAGGGGGTACCCCAAAAAACCTGGAATTTATTTATAAAAAATTGTGTATTTTATTCTTACATGGTTAAACTTCAGTCACCTTCAAAGTACTCTCCGTTTAATGCAATATACCTACTGAGACACTTTTTTCCATTGCTCATAACAGTTTTTGAACTCAGTGATTTTGATGCCCTTTAGTGCTTCTGCTATTTCTTGTTTCACATCTTCCAAATCGGCAAAATATTTCCCTTTGAGGACTTTTTTCATCAGGGAAACTAAAAAAAGCCACTTGGGGTGAGATCGGGTATATAGGGAGGGTAGGGCATGGAGGGTAATGCTGTTTTTGGTCAAAACCTGCTGAACACTCAGGACGGTGTGGGCAGGTGCACTCATAAATCACCCATCATAAAATGAGCAAATGTGTTGAAAGAATCTCCAAAAAAAAAATGACTGAAGATTAACGCATCCGCTCACAACAATGCTAGCTGGTATACTGATGCCAATGGGTTCCTAGAATACTTACCTAGAGCGGGGCAGCTTGTAAAGAGGGACCTACCCTCCAACAATAATTCTGGGGTTTTTTTTGGTTCCCCTTCATGTAAATATATTAACAATTCTGAGTTCGTAACAATATTAAAACAAACAAACAAAAAGCTTCACTGGCCACTTTTAGAGACCGCTAGGGCATCAAATCACTGTCCTGGGAAAAGGGTTGGGGGAAACTGATACACTTATCCTATCTTTTATCGTATCTTTTGAGCATGATCATTATTTCAAAGTTACTAAACAATTGATGAGGCAGTTCTTATTTATAGATGCATCACAGTTAATAAATGTAAAAGGAATGACAAAATTAGGATATCTCTATTTTGCAACCCTTAATGACATAATGGATCTAGACAACCACAATTACTGGTTGCTAAAACCATTAAGTGAACCCATGAATTAATCTTAACAACACACTGGGCATGGTGGCTTATACCTATAATCCCAGCACTTTAAGAGGTAGAGATGAGAAGATTGCCTAAACCCAGGGGTTCAAGACCAACCTGGGGCAATGTGGCAAGACCACATCTTTACAAGAGATCAAAATATTAGCCAGGAATGGTGGCGAGTCCCTGTAGTTCTGGCTACTTGGAAGGCTGAGGAGGAAAGATTGCCTGAACTCAGCAGGTCGAGGCCGTGGTAGCCATTATCATGCCACTACATTCAACCCTGGTTGACAAAGTGAGACTCCAATTCGAGAAAAAAAAATTATTTTTGCCAAAATATTGGAACCTGAACCTAATTAAGGCACTAGACCTAGCTCCCAGGTTACAGGCAATAGGGGAGATGGGGTTCATGCTAAACAATGCCATCATGATGAATCAGTAAAGTGAGCCTGCCTGCCTGCCAGCCT
>NW_007246704.1:185208-217556 GCF_000164805.1 Carlito syrichta | reverse complement strand
TTCATGGCCACTGCAGCCTCAACTTGCTGGGCTCTGGCGATCCTTCCACCTCACCCTTCCAAGTAGCTGGAACTACAGGAGCAAGCTACCACACCCAGCTAATTTTTTGATTTACTGTAGAGATGAAGTCTTGCCATGCTGCTCAGGCTGGTCTCGAACCCCTGGGTTAAGGCAATCCTCTCTTCTCAGCCTCCCAAAGTGCTGGGATTACAGGCATGAGTCACAGCACCCAGTCAAAAGTGAGTTTTCTTAATGAATAAATGATATTGGAAAAGGGTGGCAGATGGGAGACATATAAGAGATGAAGAGATGTTATGCCTGGGCAACATAGTGAGATCCTGTCTCTACAAAAAATTTTTTTTAAAGTAGCTGGGCGTGGTGACAAACGCCTGTAGTCCCAGTTACTTGGGAGGCTGAGATGGGAGAATTACTTGATCCTAGAAAGCTACAGTGAGCTATGATCCCACCACTGTTCTCTAGCCTGGAGACAGAGTGATACCCTCTCTCTTAAAAGAAAAAAAAAAAGCAAAGAGTGAAGAGTGATTTAAGAACCTATGAATTATACTAAAACCACTGAGGTAGACACTTAAAATGGGTTAATCATACAGCATGTAAACCAAATTTCAATAAATCTGTTTAAAAATAAATTTAAGAGAGCATGTTGGGTGTGGTGACTCATGACTAATCCTACTTGAGAGGCCAAGGTGAGAGGACTGCTTGAACCCAGACTAGGAAATACAGCGAAACCTTGTTCTCTACAAAAAATCAAAAAGTTAACTGGACACGGTGGCACGTGCCTGTAGTTCCAACTACCCGGGAGGGTAAGGTTGAGGCTATGGTGAGCCATGATCGTGTCACTGCACTCCAGTCTGGGCAACAAAATCTGGGAGATTTTGACTCAAAAAAGAAAGAAAAGAAAACTTAAGAGATCAAAATATCAACCAAAAGCAATGTGTGGACCCTGCTTAGACCCTCATTTGAAATCCAATTGCAAAAAGACATTTTGAAGGCTATCTGGGAAAATTGAACTCAGATTATATACCAAATGATAGTAAGAATATCAGTTAATTTTGGGATTTGGGAATGACATTGGGGTTAAATTTTTAAAACATTTAATTTTCTATCAAACATGCATAATGAAGTACAGGATAAAATATTTATAGGTAAAATATGATTTGCTCGAAGATACTCCAGAAAACAAAAGAAAGAATGGAGGGAGATGAATGAAACAAGAATGACAGAATGCTGAAAACTGGCTGAGGTTCAGTGATGGTGCATGTAGGTTCATAGAATGATCTCTATTTTGGGCATGCTGGCATGCATCTATAATCCTACTTACTAGAGAGGTTAAGGACCACTTGAGTCCAGAAGGTCAAGCAACATTGCAAGATCTCAGCTCAAAAAACCACCAAAAAACAAAAGGACTTTCTTTGCTTTGAGAAATGTTTGAAAAGTTCTTAATAAAAAGAAACAAATAAAAGTGATAAAGACCTATCAGAGAAATGAGATGCAAATGAATCACTGCATAAGGTCAGAAGGGCTAGCTTGAACATTTCTATGATAAAATGTTTTTTTAAAAAAGACCAATGAGGCTGGGCTCGGTGGCTCAGTCTGTAATCCCAGCACTTTGGGAGGCTGAGGTGAGTGGATTGCCTGAGCCCACGGGTTTGAGACCCACCTGGGCAACTTAGCAAGACCTCATTTCTACAATAAATCAAAAATTTGCCGGGCGTGCTAGTGTGCATTTGTAGTTTCAGCTACTTGGAAGGCTGAGGTGGAAGGATCGCTGGAGCTCAGCAGGTTGAGGCTGCGGTGGCCAGGAGTGTGCTACTGCACTCCAGTCTGGGTGACAGAATGAGACTCCAACTCAAAAAAAAAAAACAGACCAATGAGGCTGGATGCAGTGACTCACACGTGTAATCCCAGCTCTTTGGGAAATCAAGGCAGGAGGATTGCTTGAGCCCAGGAGTTTGATTGAGACCAGCCTGGGCTACACAGCAAGACCTCATCTTTACAAAAAAAATAAAAAAAATTAGCTAGGAATAGTGGTGCGTACCTGTAGTCCCAGCCACTTGGGAGGCTGAGAAGGGAGGATTGCCTGAGCCCAGGAGTTTGAGGCCTGTGATCATGCCACTGCGCTCTAGCCTGGGTGACAGAGTAAGAGTCTGACTCAAAACAAAAAAACTAAAAACACCAATAACATGTAGAGAAAAGATTTACAACACATACATCAAAGAAGTTGTTTTGATTAAAAAGGATCTACAGGTTGGGCGCAGTGGTTCAAGCCTGTAATCCCAGCACTTTGGAAGGCCGAGGTGAGGAAACTGCCTGAACCCACGGGTTTGAGAACAGTGTGGACAATTTGGTGAGACCTCATTTCTACAATAAAACAAAAAAAATAGTCGGCCATGGTAGTGCATGCCTATAGTTCCAGCTATTTGGAAGACTGAGATGGAAGGATCACCTGAGCCCAGTAGGTTGACGCTGGGGTGGCTGTGAGCGTGCCACTGCACTCCAGCCCGGGCGACGGAGTGATTCCAATTCAAAAACAAACAAACAAAAAAACACCTATGTGAGTTGCTGATGATAGGGAGGAGGAGAGAGATTTTACTTTTTAACCACTTTTGTTTATTTTTTACAAAGATCACATATTACTCTTATAATAGAAATATACATATTTTAAAAATAGCTAAGTAATGAATTTTACCTCCATAATAAGTTTACCCATAAAATGTTTAAAAATCTTACCTGGGAAATGTTCTTGGAGGCCATTGTTTGCAAAAGGGCCCTCAAGGCACTACTTATCGCTTCTAGAAAGTCAGCATGTTTAGCAAAATCTAAAACACAGAAGGTTACCACAAAACACAAAAATGAAATATAAAGTTTGTCCTTCTCCAAGATAGACTATTATGTTGAAAAATAAAATAGAATAAAAACAAATCATATTAAATGTTAATATATGCTATCATTAAGAAAACACTTGCTATCTAAGCCAAAATGTTTAGTTAACAGTCCCCTGTACACCGTTACCTGCCGCCTGAAAGATAACCACAGCTGAAACTATCACAGCAAGGGAGTTCTTTCCAGATGGCCCTTGACTGCCAGACACTGGGCTTTCACTTGACTCCTGCTTCAGCACATGATGAACCTGGGCCAGCTTCTCCTTATGGTGCTGGGCAGACCTGTGGTAGTCATCTCCCAAATAGGAATGCTGCCTCGCCAGCCCAAGCCCACCGTCCAGCCAAGAACTGGAAATCGTGCAGGGCCAGAGCACTATGGCACTGAGGTTTTCACTGACCCACTTCCCCTTCACACTGCCACTCCTCATCCTCACTCTTTTCTCATTGTTCCTTCTTTCCACACAGGACAAACAGAAGAGCAGAAATAAACAATTAGACCAGCACAGTCACACACACAAGGGTGCATGAGGGTCACCCAAGTGAGCAGGCTTCTTGACCTCTTTCAGGGGGAGGGAAAGCGATTCCCTCGGTGAGGTAGACTGCATTTTCCAAAAATGGCTGCAGCACTGTTTTCAGTCCTGCATGATCTTCTGGAACCTTGCCACTTTCCATAAAGATGTGAAATCAATTATTGCTTCACTCTTTGAATCCAGGTGGGAGCTTGTGACTTCTTCAAGCAACAGTACAAAAAGTGACAGGCTGGGTCACAAAAGGCAGTATGATGTCCATCCCTGAGCCATGTGTGTGTGTTCTCTTTTATTTCCTCTAGACTCTTGCCTTGGGAATCATGGCATGGAATCCAGCCATCATGTAATGAGGAAGCCTGGGATGCATGAAGAGGTCACTCATGGGTGTTCTTTCTGACAAGCCCAGAACAACTGCCAGACACATGAATCAAGACTTCAGATGATTGTGGTTCACAGCCTGAGTTTCCCAGCAGAGGTCCTAGGCCAGTGTTTCTCAACCCCAGCACTACTGATATTCTGGACCAGATTGCTCGTTGTTGTACATGTGTACGGGGTTCTCCTGTGTACTGTAAGGTGTTCAGCAGCATGCCTGGCCTCTACCCTCTGGATACCAGCAGCAACGTCCAACTTGTAACAACCCAAAAGACCTCCCGACACTGTTAATGTTCCCTGGGATTCAAAACTACTCCCGCCAGACTCAGTGGCTCATGCCTGCAATCCCAGCACTTTGGGAAGTAGAGGTCAGAGGACTGCCTGAGCTCAAGTTTCAGGACTAGCCTAGACAACTTGGTGAGACCTTGTCTCTACAATAAATAAAAAAAAAATTAGCCGGGCATGGTGGTGTACACCTGTGGTTCCAGCTACTTGGAAGGCTGAGGTGGCCATAAGCATGCCACTGCACTCCAGCCTGGGTGACAGGGTCAGAAGACAACTCAAAAAGCAAAAAAAAACTGTTCCTAGTTGACAACCACTGCCCTAGACATTGTAGAGTAGGACAAACCATCTTTACTGTGCCCTGTCTACAGTCTTGACCTAAAGAAACTGAGAAACATTATATGATTACTGCTGCTCTAAGCCACAAAGTTTTAGGGTAATTTATTATGTGCAGTAGGTACCTTGGCTTCCCGCCCTATGGTGCTTGGGATCCTAGTGCTCTGATCCCCTCTTTTAGGTTGCCTGGGTGAGAGGCAGCTTCTGCACAAATTTCAATCAAGGCTGATTTTATTTTTTGGCTTTCTCATTTTCAGATATGTATTATGTAGCAAAGTAGGAGATTTCCTGTAATTATCACAGAATAGATAACAGGCTGGTTCCATAAACAGGCAGCCTGGGATAGAATCCTGCCTGACATTGGGTGACCTTCACTTTAGTCTCTGCTCAGAGATTACCTCCGCAGAGAGGCCTTTCCACACTAATATGCTCAGTGCAGCACCTCATAGCATTCTCCTTTTATCTTTTCTTATAGCCAAAACCACATGAAACATTTATTTATACTAGAATGCAAACTCCATGAACATAGTGACCTTGCCTATCTTGTTCATACCTGTATCTCTAGGACCTGTGTGCATGACAAAGGTGTTCAAAAGATAACATACTAAAAGAATGAATGATCTTGAAGAAGTTTCCGATTCTCTCTAAACCTCAGCTTCCTCGCCAGGAAAATGAAGTAATAATGCCCATCTCTAAAACCTGGCACCTAGCAGGCACTGAAAAATTGGTGTGATGTCATTACTATTAAGCTTCTAAAAGATACTATACTGGCTCTGTTTATGCTATATTTGATTAAAGTTCTAAGAATAACTCTAAAATTCATGAACTGTACATAAAAGAGGTGATTTAAAATGTCCTCCTCTTCAATAGTTTTGTACCGTATCTAAGAATTTGCAGCATGTCTAAATGTACACAAAGAATCAACCCACCAGGCGTGATAGCACATGCCTGTACTTCCGGCTACTTGGAAGGCTGAGGCAGAAGGATCACTGGGGTGGCCGTAAGCGTGCCACTGCAAACCAGCCTGGGCGATGGAGTGAGATTCCAACTCAAAAAAAAAAAGAATCAACCCACAAGTAACCAAGTAGAAAAATTACACTTAGGTGAACTTTTCAGGTTGATTTTCAATATTCTGATATGGAACGGAAAATTTATCCCAGAATGGGTTACTACCATAATAACTATAACAGGCTGGGTGTGGTGGCTCATGCCTGTAATTCCAGCATTTTAAGAGGCTGAAGCAGCAAGATGCTTTGAGCCTAGGAGTTCAAGACCAGTTTGGCAACACAGTAAAACTTTATCTTTACAAAAAATTTTAAAAATTAGCCAGTACTACCGGCATACAACACCATACCTGGATAGAGCCACCACTCCATCCAGGTGTGGTGATGCATGCCTGTAGTCCTGGCTTCTAGGAGGTTGAGGAGGGAGTCTAGGATTTGGAGGTTGCAGTAAGCCATGACTGTGCCACTGCACTCAGTATGAGGGAGAGAGTGAGACTCCAACTCAAAAAAAAACTGTTAACCAAAAAAAGCTTTCTGATTCCCCAAATCTAGGAAAACAGAGAATCCTATATGGTTTTCATATAATGGAGAAAAGAATTCATAATTGACCCAGTGTGAAAAGACAATGATGCAAAAAGTTCTTGATGTTTTGAAAATCAATTGATTTTACCAGGTACAGTGGCTCAAGCCTGTAATCCCAGCACTTTGGGAGGCCGAGGCGAGAGGATTATCTGAGCCCAGGGGCTTGAGACCAGCCTGGGCAACTTGGTGAGACCTTGTCTATACAAGAAATAAAAAAATTAGCAGGGCATGATAGTGTGCACCTGTAGTTCTGGCTACATAAAAGGCTGAGGCAGAAGGATGCCTGAGCCCAGCAGGTCAACACTGGGGTGGCAGTGAGCGTGATACTGCAATCCAGCCTGGGTGACAAAATGAGACTCTACTCAAAAAAAAAAGAAAAAAGAAAATCAATAGCTTTTAATGAAAGAGAAAAAGATGCTAATGTTTTGGATGCAAGGACCAGATTCTATTAAAACCGCCTCCTTTTATCTCTGATGTCAGCCACGAACAACGTAGGTAGGTAAAGAGCATCACAAGGTCTATGACTACTGAATTCAGAGCTGTGTTTCAGCATTAAAACGGAAACAAGTTAGATAGAACTATGTGATTCTTATACATTAACTCTTAAACACAGTAACACAGAAAAGGAAAGATGTTTAGCCCCCAAATCTTCCAGCTCACATTGTCCATACAGAACCCATAGGATAATACTTTTTAATACATCCCAATGTTTAATAGTATTAGATTAGAATATCATCTCTAAATAGAATAGATTATCCTTTATCAAACTTCATAATGATAAGAACATTTACTGTTATTCCAAAATAAATATTAAAAATAATGACATTCCGTTTCAAGCCACTCCTTGTCTCCATTCCTTAAATGCTTAAATTGTTAAGGGATATAAGTGCCATGATAGGATGTAGGATGGACCCTGAGTGTGGGCAGTC
Organism: Carlito syrichta; assembly: GCF_000164805.1. NCBI lineage: Eukaryota > Metazoa > Chordata > Mammalia > Primates > Tarsiidae > Carlito > Carlito syrichta. The sequence continues at coordinate 210,624 of NW_007246704.1, read as the reverse complement.
CAGAGAATTCCCATTTTTTCTCATAACTAAGTTTTCCCTGGGACCCAGAGGCATTTTAATGACAATCTTCCACAGCAACACCTTTCACCTTATTGTGTACAATTCAAACCCATCACACATGCAAGGTCAATTCAAACTACAAATACCTGGAAAAAACAGAGCCCACTTCATTAGATGAACAGATCTTCAAAAATACTGTTGTGACAGGAACCTGTAGCAGGTGACTTCTTTTTCCTTTTTTTTTTGAGTTGGAGTCTCACTCCTGTCGCCTAGGCTGGAATTCAGTGGCACACTCACAGCCACTGCAGCCTCGACCTGCTTAGGCAATCTTTCCGCCTTGGACTTCCAAGTAGCTGGAACTACAGGCACAAGCCACCATGCCCAGCTGGGTTTTGTGATTTTTGTAGAGACGAGGTCTCACCAAGTTGCCCAGGCTGGTCTTGAACCCCCAGGCTCAGGCAATCCTCTCGCCTCAGCCTCCCAAAGTGCTGGGATTACAGGCTGAGCCACCGTGCCCAGCCAGCAGGAGATTTCTATAAAAACATCATGGTCCTCAGGACACATAAATGTGTTCTTAACCTAGCAGGATGTCACATTTCCAAACTTAAAAAAAAAGATTATGTCAAGAATAGCCATGACACTGGAACTTATTTTCCCACAATTCAGAAACTTTTCATTATTTCCCTAGGACTCTGGTGTGGTTTTCCTGTGCCCTTTGTAGGTAATAAATGCACAAGCCTCAGTGACCACAAATAGCCACCAGAGTAGAGAGGCACAGCCCTAAGTGTTTTGTGGCTAGCAAAGGCACATGTGCATTTATTTCAAGGGAAATAATAAACCCTCTGTGCTGGTTGGGGATGACTCTTGCTAAGAGGTGGCCCAGAGGTGAGAGATGGCAGCTTATGGAAGTAAGGTTGACAGGGTTAGTTCAGGTTAGGAAGTGCCTGGGAGCAGTAAGAGATTAGTAAGATCCTGCTCACCAGGGGCCCACACTGTGGACTCCCTGACTTGGTGCCGCCCTCTGCCTTAGTACATGGGAAAGGACGAATGAACATGGGCATGAACAACAGCAGCTCTCCCACTCGCCACCCCATAGGACATCTGCTGGTTTGATCAGAGCCAGAATGCCGGCAAAAGTCAGGGAATGACTTTTGTCATTTATCCAGACTCATCAGGCCCCATATCATCCAGATCTCTTCCAGGTTTGTAAGAAAGTGAGAAGTATAAAGCTATATCCCGCCTGCTCATACTGACAAGCCACCTCTGCACTAGAGGGCTTGTCCAGTCCTGGCTTGGGGTGGGAATTGGGCCAGCACTACCCATATCCTGTCTACATCCTAGCTTGGCTGAGCATGGCTTTCATGGGCTCAGTCCAGTCAATAAATGCACAGACAGCCAGGGATCACCTGAAAACTACATCAAGTGACCAATGCTGAAAAGGTGGCAGAGACAGTTTAGTAACTATACAAGGATTTTCATTCCTGCCTCTTATCTTCATAATATGCACTGGCTCGAATTACCTCTTAGGAACTTGACAGAGAGCAAAACAGATGTCTAAAGACCTGGGGATCAACTCTTCAATGAATGTTTCACAGAAACTTGTCAAAAGTGTTCATATTTTGATCTTTCAAAAATTTTTATTTTATTTATTTATTTTTTTGAGTTGGAGTCTCACTCTATCGTCCAAGCTAGAGTGCAGTGGCATGCTTCATGGCCACTGTGTCCTTGACCTGCTGGGCTCAGGCAATCCTTCTGCCTCAGCCTCCCAAGTAGTTGGGACTACAGGCATGCACCACAATGCCTGGTTAATTTTTTTGTAGAGACAAGGTCTCACTATGTTACCTAGGCTGGTCTTGAACTCCTGGGTTCAAAGGATCCTCCCACCTTAGCCTCCCAAAGTGCTGGGATTGCAGGCATGAGCCATCACACCTGGCCCATACTTTAATCTTTTAAGAGTTCAATTCTTGGGCTTAATGTTGTATCTAAGAAAGAGAAATGTTAAACTATCTATAATGAAGAATTCATTGAATATAACACAATGGAGTGATCTTATTTGGTGACTAGATTCTAAGTCAGTACAGAAAGAAGTATCTTCAAATTTACCCTCAAAAATCCCTGAAGACTCCTTAAACCTGAAGAACTGAGAGGGCAGTAGACACATCTCCGGTGTGAGTCCTTCTCCAGGAATGCACGCCAGGTAGTCACGTGGAGAATTTCCCTTTACTACATCAAATACGACTTTTCCTCCATCTCTATCTTTGGTTTGAGCTCCTATAGTTTAATGTGGTCACGTTAAACGACATTTTACTATAATGAACTATGAAACTCTGTTAACATGCATCTAATTTTGTACTGCTAGGTCATTTAAAAACAATAGTTAAACATGGTCTCTCCCTAGGTTTTTGTATATACATGAAATTAACCCACATCAGAGACCTATAACCTAAAGAGTCAGCTCCTACCATGCAGAGGTGTTCTAGACAGACATGCGAGATGAAAGCAAGGTGCAGAACTGCTTGATGGTGTTCTGCCACGGGCCTTATACATGTGCATGCTCTCTCAGTCTTTCTCACATCCAGAGAATCTCTCTGGAGGAACACACAAGAAACGGGTTTGACTTAATGCTGGGTAGCGTGGGATGAAGGAGGGAGGCACCCACTTTACGCCCTCCAGTAACTTATGAATTTATATTACATATGTGCGTTACCCAATCAAATTTAAGTTCTTATAATCAAGAAGAAAAGAAATGGAGAATTACCAAACCGCTCAATGAGGCCTTTAATATATTTATAATTCAGTCTTAAATGGACTGACATAACTGGATGCCTACAATTTTAATAAAAAGAAAATTATAACCCACAGACTTGCTTGTGTATTTTGTTTTGACTCCACTCCTCGACAACTATAAATCCAAGACTGTTAGTACTCTACGGGTAGGATGACAAACAATATACAGTTACACAAGCAAGTTCCTGTGCTTTCAAAACTCTGCTCATGTTGGGGAGAATCTCTCATGATAAAGCCTAACTACTTACCGGGCTGAGCAAAAAGCAGTTGTGACAGATGCTGTGCAAGTGTCTGGAGGGCTGGTGCTCCTCCAAGGTGGTCCAGATCCAGGAGGGACACGAGACTCTGGAGGCACACGAGGGCTCTGCACTGGATCGTGCTCATCCTGGAAGGGAAGGGAAGTAATGCTGCCTGTGCCTGTGGCTCCCAAAAGCTACACATCAGACTTCAGTATCCACTTCTAACCTAAACTTCAGGTACTGACTCAGAATATGTGTAACTACAAGCGGGTCCGTGGCAATTAGCAGAAAACCACAGGGTAAACTGCTAATATGTCAAATCAAATTGCCCGAGCATTCAAGGCCCCCAAGGCACAACTCACTGAGGAGTTATGAGGCATTTTAGAGAAATTTCTATGCAAGGTCACATCTTTATTTTTTTTATTATGAAATATGACATACATACAGTAAAACACACAACATACATAGAGAGCTTACCAAATAGTCTATGAAGCAAGTATCCATGCACATGGATAAGAAATAAACACTGCTGGCACCCTCACAGTCTGTGTACCTCCTCCTTATAATGTCCCACCTCCTCGACCCGTAGAGGTAGCCACTATCCAGACTTTCATGGTAAACATTTTCTTGCTTTTTAAAAATAATACTTTTATCACCTATGTATGCCACCCTAAACATAACAGTTGTGTTGCCCATTTCTTAACTTTGTAAAAAAACTAAATCACAGTGTGAATATTCTTCTATGGCTTTTTTTTTTTTTTTTTTTTTTTTAGGCAGAGTCTTACTCTCTCATTGGAGTGCAGTGGCATGATTATGGCTCATTGTAGCCTCAACCTCCTGGGCTCAAGTGATCCTTCCTCCTCAGCTTCCTAAGTAGCTGGGACTACAGGTGCATGCCACCATGCCTGGCTAATTTTTAGATTTTTTTTGTAGAGACAAGGTCTCATTATGTTGCCCAGATCCTTTTTACTGCTGTATGTATTCTACTGCACGATTATGTCAAAATGTAGTTATCTATCCTAACTCTGATGAATATTAAGTTTGTTTCCAAGTTGGGGCAACTATGAACCACATTACTATGAACATGAGCACACATGTATTTGAGGGCACGTGTGCACATATTTTTCTAGGGTATATACCCAGGAACAAAACTTCTGAGTCTTGGGGTGAGTCAGCATCTTCTATTTAACGATCCATCATTTCATATAATAAAATATGACAAATGCTTTTGAAAATAAGGTTCTTACTTTCTAATCAAAGGTTTCCAAGTAGGGTTCCTAGAACACAGGTCCACTGCAATGCTGTTGGGAAAGGCAGTTTTCTCAAAAATCTAGATTTTAAAAAGGTAGCAAAGGTTAAAAATTAGTCATTTTACATGATTCCTTTTTTTTTTAAAGAGAGGAAGTCTCACTCTGTTACCCAGGCTTGAGTGCAATGGCATGATCATTGCTCACTGCAGCCTGCAACTCTGGGCTCAAGGATCCTTCTGCCTCAGCCTCCCAAGTAGCTGGGACTACAGGCTCAAGCCACTGCATCCAGCTCCTAACAACTCTTTTACAAAATTCCAACATACTACTTCTAGGTGAAACAGGCTTGATAAAGACAGAGTGACCTGCAAGCCTATTTCTAGTACTACAGGTTTGGTTGTGTGTCTGATAGTACCATGCCTATACCCTGAAAATGTGAGCTTCCTTCTTTTGGACACAGATGAAAAGCTTGCTTAGAGCCTCCCCATGCTCCATGCCAAGTCTGGAATGTAAACAGATTACCTTCTTTGGGATGAGGTAGTTGGTGAGAGCGGTGTGAACCTCATGGGAGAGGCAGAGGGGAGAGAGCAGCTGGCCACTGCACTCACTGAAGGAATTCTCCATGAAGGCATCGCTTTCATCACTGCTAGAAAGCTCTTCCCATTCGTCATCAGAGGCATCTGGGAAGCGTACAAACCACACAGAGCCAGAATAGTTTAGAATATCTCCGCAGGAACTGTCCCCTCCTAGCCCAGGGCGAAAACATCTAAATGTCACTAGTAACAAACCTTCACTGCAGCACATGTTGACAATAATTTCCAGAGCAGTCTGCTGAGCTGTCAGTAATGCTATGGTCTCTCTCAGTTCCTTGTCAGTTGGCTAAAAAAAAAAGAAAAGAAAAAAAACCCACATATAATTAACTCTCTCTGTTTGGAAGAATGTTATTGTTGAATTTCCTTAGTTAAAGTATACCAGATTTTTGCATTTGGAATAGAGCATGTGGGGGGTGGGGTAAATAGAAGAAAACCCATGAAGTGCCCGAAGTACAAATAAGCATTGTAATTCCCTTTGGCACAGTGTAGCATGCCACTGTTAACTGGGTTTCCATCTATCTGCATGGTTATTCTCTAAGTGTTGCTTAGTTAGCTGGAGAGAACAGATAAATACTCAGGAATTTTTAATTGACTTTACCCTGAAACTTAATCTGGTGTGTTAAGTAGTAGCGGAGCATACAAAGATTAAAACAAGAGTTCATTTCAGACACCAGGCACTTACACATAACGAACCTGCTTTTAGATGCTTAGATGTTTTCTTGGAAAGGCTGCATTAACAAACACTACTAACAAGCTCTTATATGACAAACAGAGCATGCTAACGAGCATACAGGCTTGCTTCTTGGCTTTCTTTAAAGACTATAATAATGCATTTCTTTAACACTGAATAAAGAGGGGAACTTTTTTCTCTGAAAATATTTAACATCAACTTAACTTCATCAATTAAGATTTCTTAAAATGGATATTATAAATTCACATTAATTCTTAAATTCTCTATGAAAAGTTAAATAGCCATAATGATACTCTAAAACAGTGCATAAGCTAAAAATAATATGTATTTTATTGTTTAAATGATTCCAAATCTCAACAGTTTTCTGTCTTTTCACTGGCTGTGTAACATCGTAATATTCTAGTAGATGAATGTACTTCAATTTACTAAGCATTCCACCTGTGTAAACTCCTTCAGATTACTTGTATATCTTCTTTCCTAAGATTTACCTGGTTGGTCAATGGTTGAAAACACATTATAGATCCTGCGACATATTCCCATTTTCCTTTCTATAATGTTCATACTCATTTACAATCCCACCAACAACTCCTTTGTACAGCAATTTAACTGTAACTTTGAATCAAGTTCTTTTTTTTTTTGAGTTGGAGTCTCACTCAGTCACCCAGACTGGAGTGCAGTGGCTGCTCCCAGCCACCGTAGCCTCGACCTGCTGGGCTCCAGCAATCCTTCCGCTTTAGCCTTCCAAGTAGCTGGAACTACAGGCGCGCGCTACCATGCCTGGTTAATTTTTTAAATTTATTGTAGAGATGAGGTCTCTCCAAGTTGCCCTGGCGAGTCTTGAACCCGTAGGCTCAGGTAATTCACTCACCTCGGCCTCCCAAAGCACGGGATTACAGGCTAAGCCACCGAGCCCGGCTGAATCAAGTTCTTAAAAAAAATAAAGCAATTGCTATTTTAACAGATGTAGCTTGGGAATCTCTAAATCTGAATTCCATTTGTTGCTAGCATGAATAAACAGAAAAATTTCTGTTGCTCTGTAATAATTCAACTAAATATTTATTAGAGTAGACTCAAAGCTAAATAAGACATGTTGATGGGCTCTCATTCACTTAAAATGCATGAAGATCTAGCTTGAAAGGAACTCTGAAACTAAGTTCCACTTCTTTAGATACTCTCCTGCTCAGAACACTTCCCTGCTTCTTATCGTTATCAAGCTAATATACGAACCAAGCCAGATGAAATGTGACAGCTGAGATTTGCTTCAAAATAATCAGTAGAGAGAAGGGAGCATGATTAGGAACTAGGTGAAATAAAAAAGACCATGATTTGAAAACTGTTACCTGTGGAAGCTCGGCGGGGGATATTCCTGCATGTATCAGAAAAAAATCCAACTTGGACTGAGCTGCTCTTTCTTTACATATTTGTGGTTATACTTTCTTAAGTTAAATGGTGCAATTAAGAGTTTTAATTGAGGCCAGGCTCAATGGTTCAGCCAGTAATCCCAGCACTTTGGGAGGCCGAGGCGAGTAGATTGCCTGAGCCCACGGGTTCGAGACCAGCCCGGGCACCTTGGCAAGACCTTGTCTCTACAATAAGTAAAAAAAAATTAGCCAAGTGTGGTAGCGCACGCATGTAGTTCCAGCTACTTGGAAGGCTGAGGCAGAAGAATCACCGGAGCCCAGCAGGCCGATGCTGGGGTGGTCATGAGTGTGCCACTGAACTCCAGCATGGGTGACGAAGAGAGACTCCAACTCAAAAAAAAAAAAAAAAAAGAGTTTTGATTGTAAAGAACTCCTGCAAAAGCCACTAGGTCATGTGAAAGACCACAGCAGACTCTAATTTGTTTCCTGGCAAACAGAACATGGTGTCTAGTACCTTATGGGTACTTAAACACTGGTTGGCTGGCCAATCAGCATGTTATCATCCAGCCTAGTAAGTCACGTTAGAAGTATTGTCTTTTTTTCTTTTTCTTTTTGGAGTTGAAGTTTCACTCTATCACCCAGACTGGAGTGCAATGGCCGCTCCCGGCCACCGCAGCCTCGACCTGCTGGGCTCTGGCGATCCTTCCATCTCAGCCTTCCAAGTAGCTGGAACTACAGGCACGTGCTACCACGCCTGGCTAATTTTTGATTTATTGTAGAGATGAGGTCTCACCAAGTTGCCCAGGCGGGTCTTGAACCCGCAGGCTCAGGCAATCCACTCACCTCAGCCTCCCAAAGTGCAGGATTACAGGTTGAGCCACTGAACCTGGCTCTTTTTTTATTTTTTGAGTCAATCTCATTCTGTCACCCAGGCTAGAGTGCAGGTGCATGGCCAATGCGGTCTTGACCTGCTGGGCTCAGGCGATCCTTCCACCTTAGCCTCCCGAGTAGCTGGTACTACAGGCATGCACTACCATGTCAGCTAATTTTTAAATTTATTGTAGAGATGAGATCTTGCCATGCTGCCCGGGCTGGAAGAAGACTTTCTTTTTTCTTTTTCGACTTTTGAATCTTTTTTTCCTTACAAACTTTATCTTAAGGAAAACTTTAGAAAGCAAGTTTTTACTATAAGAAAATATTGTATTTTATAAGTACCAAAATTCTATTTTTTTTTGAGTTGGAGTCGCCCAGGCTGTAGTGCAGTGGCACGCTCATGGTCACTCAGGCGATCCTTCCTCAGGCGATCCAGAACTGTAGGCGCGTGCTACCATGCCCGGCTAATTTTTATTTATTTATTGTAGAGATGAGGTCTCAGCAAGTTGCCCAAGCTATTCTCAAACCATGAGCTCAGGCAATCCCCTTACCTCGGCCTCCCAAAGTGCTGGGATTACCGGCTTGAGTCACCACACCCCAGTCCTAAAATTCTATTTTTGGAAGTAATACTTTTTTTTTTTGAGTCGGAGTCTCACTCTGCAGCCCAGGCTGGAGTTTGGCTGGGCTCAGGCAATCTTTTCATCTCAGCCTTTCAAGCAGCTGGAACTACAGGCATATGCCACCACACCTGGCAAATTTTTCTTGATTTATTGTAGAGATGAGGTCTCGTGAACTTGCCCAGGTTGGTATCAAACCCATGGGTTCAGGCAAACCTGTTGCCTCTGCCTCCTAAAATGCTGTGATTACAAGTATGAACTACTGCGTCTGACTTGTTTTTAAATTATACTTAATAAATCTCTACAAAAGTTAAAATAGTTTTTAAACAGCAGCACATCTATCTTAACCTTGGCAGACATTCATCTCAACTCCCACTAGCTCTCGTCAGGAGCCCCTGGGAAGCAGGGCCAGAGATGAAGACAACCAGATGAGAACGTCCTACCATTCCTAGCAAGGGCTTCCTGAGCCTTCAAACATGGTGAACCTGCATCCATTAGGATAAAAAGAAACCTGGTTGGTACAAGGTCTCAGCTGAAAAAGACCCCCCAAGCCCTAATTTTCTACACTCCCCTTCCATATACGGATAAGAAACAAGCACATTCCAGATGTGCAACTAACCTTTCCATGATAACTGAAGAGATGCTGCCACTAGGGTCCTTTATAAACAGTTTTTGGAGGACAAGGTGCACAGCTTTGCTTTAAGGGATTTTTTTTTTTTTAAGAGACAGCGGCTCAGCAATCTTCCTGTCTGTCTCCCAAAGTGCTGGGGATTACAGGTATTAGCCATCACATCACACTGGGCTGCTTCATTGATTTAAAATTCTACTCGAACTGAGTTAAAGGCACAAGTGAGACAAGGAATACATGTGGGGTTTAAATATATGCTCTGGCTGGGCGTGGTGGTTCACTCCTGTAATCCCAGCACTTTGGGAGGCAGAGGTGAGAGGACTGTCTGAGCCCAGGGGTTTGAGACCAGCCTGGGCAACTTGACAAGAACTCATCTCTACAATAAAACAAAAAATTAGGCAGGCATGGTGGTGCTTGCCTGTGGTTTCAACTACTTCGAAGGCTGTGGCAGAAGGATTGCCTGAGCCCAATAGATCGAGGTTGCAGTGGCTGTGAGCATTCCACTGCTCTCCAGCCTGGGTGACAGTGAGACTCCTACTAAAAAAAAAAATAGCCCTGTGTGTTGCTGTGACTCTTAAGCTGCTTGAAGACTTGCAAAGTCAGGCATGGTGGTGTACCCCAGTAGTCCCAGCTACTCAGGAGGTTGAGGTGGGAGGATTGCATAAACCCAGTAGTTCAAATCCAGCCTGGGCAGCATAGTGAGACCTGTCTTAATATAAAAGGACTTGTGAGCAAGGACAGGATGGTTATTTTATTTCTGTATCTGCCCAGGACTTAACACAATGGTTTGTACCCACAGATTATTCATTGGGGGGGGGAGTTGGTTCTATCCACAACATTTTGATTTCTTTAAAACACCATCAATGTACGCGTCTCAAGACTTCATGAATCCAGGAACGTGTGAAAGGACTTAAGTCACATCTTCCCAGTTGGGCTTTGTCATCTCTCTTCAGTAGCCACCTGCCTGGTCTTCCTGCTGCCAGATCCCTTATATTCTGGCTCCATCCAGCTGCCTAAATTCTCTAAACAACACTAATCTTTTTTTTTTTTTAAGATGGAGTCTCAATGTGTTGCCCAGGCTGGAGTGCAGTGGCATGCTCACTGCCACCACAGTGTCGACCTGCTGGGCTCAGATGATTCTTCCACCTCAGCCTTCCAAGTAACTGGAACAATAGGTACATGGTACCTCCACATCTGGCAAATTTTTTTATTTACTGTAGAGATGAGGTCTCACCAAGTTGCCCAGGCTGGTCTCGAACCCATGGGCTCAGGCAATCCTCTCACCTCGGTCTCCCAAAGTGCTGGGATTACAAGTGTGAGCTACTGTGTCCAACCTAATCTGCTTTTTCTTACATCATCCTTTAAGACAGCTCAGGTATTTTGTCTAAAAAGCCCCCTAACAGCCTTTGCTCTCCAATTAGGGTTGAGCCACATGTGTCGAGTCTACTGAAACTATTCCCTTAGAAATCTGTGCACAGCCCATCACTGTTCTTAGCACAAGCCTTATAACCACAGCTTTATGTGTCTGTCTTCCAACACGGAGGGGGTTCCTGAAGATTAGAAATATGTCCTCATCATCTATCACCAGCATCTAGCACAGTGCCTGCCATACATTAGGAGCACAGTAAATGTGTACGTGAATGAATGAATGAAGTCTAACTCACTATTTACCCTGCCCTTCTCCTTAACAAATGTTCTCCCAAAGTATGACTCATCTCTGTCAAATATCTTAGTCAAAATGATTCCTGTACCCAAGATCATTCACCTTTGCCCCAACATCACACGGCCAGCACAAGTATGCTGCAATCACCCCATCCCTCACAATCACCCAACCTTCTCTGCTCAGCAGTGGATAAATGAAGGTTTGGCTTGCCACCTTGATAAGGCTAAATATTGAACTAAAAGAGACAAGAATGCAAGGGACAATCCAAGCAAAGCACATTCCTTCAGTTTAAAGACAGTCTGGCAGACAGTCCATAACAGAAGCAGGGAGACAAAGAGTTAGAATATGATTGTATGTTTCCAAAAGGGTAAGTCTATCCTATCTTTGAAACCTTTTCCTGCATGTAAAAATATAATTTTAGACAAGAGATTTTTCTCCTCTTTGGGAACAGGTTTCTAATGTTATAATGAGGGTCAACAGGAAAATATGAACAATTTTTATTGAAATGTACTTTCAAGCTAATTTTGCTATAACATTTTTCTATAAAGCTAAGGATGCCTACTGAAAGAAAACTCCCATATTAATCTGTGTTTGAGAGAATCAATCTGACTTACTGGCAGTAAATCTGAAAGAAACGTTTTCCTTCTGACTTTTCGTTTATAAGGAATTTCTTCCATTTCATCATCTTCAATCAAATCACCATTAGCATTCTCTAATATTTCCTCGGTCTCTGCAGCAGTTTTTAACCTCTGAGTTTCAGCCTCTTTCATTTGAATAACTGTTTCACCAGCATCCATTTTCAAAACTTCAGATAAGATCTTCAGTATGGCATTTATAATTTCTGCTTGACTCTTGCACGGAATAACGTCCTTTAGGTTCCAAATTGTACCTGGGAAAAAATGAGCATAAGGATAAGAATTGCCTGTGAAATCTTTTATTTAAGTTTAGCTTCCACAAGACGTGCTTTTTCACTCAAGTGTAATTTCAAAAAATCTCGACCCTTTGCCTCTGTTCAGTTTTTATTAAATGTCAAAAAGTACTGAACAGAGGCAGTGCCCTTTGTTACAGCCCTTCACAATCTCCCTTCCTTGGCATACAACGCTGCTTTTTTCTGGCATACTGTGTCAGCAGACCGAGAGAACACTGATCAAATTTCTTTTTAGATGACAAAGTGAGTTGCCTCACTTTCATCTTCGCCTAACCTGCTTTCCTCGGTAGCCTCTACTATTCCAAGAGTGGAATGGAATGTACTAAAATTCCAAGGTCTCATGTACAAACCAAAGAGCAGGTTCTTGGTATTCTGATTATCAAAATAGAAACAAAGCTACCATTAAGGAGATTCTTTTTTTTTTTTTGAGTTGGAGTCTCACTCCTTCGCCCAGGCTGGAGTGCAGTGGCAAGCATGCTCACGGCCACCCCAGCATCAACCTTCTGGGCTCCAGCGATCCTTCTGCCTTGGCCTTCTGAGTAGCCAGAACTACAGACACGTGCTATCACGCCCAGCTATTTTTAATTTTATTGTAGAGACGAGGTCTCACCAGGTTGCCAGGTTGGTCTCGAACCCACAGGCTCAGGCAATCCACTAGCCTCGTCCTCCCAAAGTGCTGGGATTATAGGCTGAGCCACTGAACCCAGCCCAGATTAATTTTTTAAAAAGTGACTACAAAAATACACCTCCTGGCCGTATACCAAAAAGAACTGAAAGGGTCTTGAACAAATTATGTCCATTTTCACAGCAGCCTTATTCACAATAGCCAAAAGGCAGAAGTAACCCAAGCATCCATCAATAGATGAATGGATAAACAAAAGATGGTATTATACATATCATGAAATCTTATACAGCATTAAAGAGGAAGGAAATTCTGACACACGATACAAGCATAGATGACCTATGAAAACATTATGCTCACTCACAGACTCAAAGTAAGAGGATGGAAAACAAACAAAAAACATTAAGCTAAGTGAAACAAACCAGTTCCAAAAAGACAAATACTATATGATCCCAACTCTATGCCATATTTAAAGTAGTCCAAGTCACAGAAAGAATGGTGGTTGACAAGGGTTGGGGGAGGGGGAAAACGGGAAAAATTGTGGCTTAAAGGGTATCATTTCAGTTTTGCAAGACAAAAAGAGCTCTGGAGATTTGTTGCACTACAATTTGAATGTGCTTTACCCCACAGAATTACACATTTCAAAATGATTAAGATGATAATTTTTATATGTAATTTTACAATTAACTTCGCGACTGGCAAATTTTTTACTTTCCTGATACTGAGAATGGGTGAAAATAAAAATCTGAAGCTGGTTACCCCAAACTTCTGTCTTTAAGCACAAGTGAAATGGTCTTTTCTAAATTGTCATCTTTTTCACAATACTGCTGAAAGTTGCAGATATATTCAGTATTTGCCCCAGACACCACTCTGACTAGCATGCTATACTTTCTATTTTTATTTGGATTATAAACCCAAAAAGAGTCTTCCACAATGAGGTAAATTCACGTCAGTTGCAATCAGGAACAGAATTTGGAATGATATAAATTCACATCAATGGTCGCAAATGAGTTCAAATTAAAAATAAAATACAAAACCTCAACATAAATTACTTCTGCAAGGCCAAAGGGTAAGAGGAAAATACACATAGAAACGGAATAAAACACACACTACTAAACAGACCATCAGGTTACTTATTTCTATATTCAGAGATTCTGGAGAGAAAAGGATTGGTGGCAAAGGACTCAAGAAAAACTAAAGTGGCCAATTTCTGAAATCATTGGCTCATAAATAAGAGGGGATCTTGAAAACAGCACCTCTCTATCAGTTAACAGTAGTTTGGAAAACTGAAAACAAATCTGGGCCAGGTGTGGTGGCTCACACCTGTTAGTAATCTCAGTACTTTGGGAAACCGAGGCAGGAGGGCTGCTTGAGTCAGGGGGTTCAAGATTAGCCTGGGCAACATAGCGAGATCTCATCTCTTCATAAATGAATAAAATAAACAAAAATTTAAAAATAAGTAAATAAAATTACAAATCTATTCTAGAAGGTTTCACAACTATAGACAACTACTTGAATTAAGGGCCTCTGCTTAAATATTAAGATTTTCAGAACAGACATAGCATAGAAAGCCCTGCTGTGGTGAATGAAGGAATAATGAAACTTTGGCTCCTGCCTCTCTCCATTCCAAGTTACTAAAAAGGTACACTATTTCCTAAAGCTACATTTTACCTGCTATCAGTGTCTTCAACAGAAGGTATTCCATGGAAGTGACAGGAGAAAGCATTGCTGATTCTAGAACATGCAATGCTGCAGTACTGAAAGATTTCAGTAGCTCTGGGTTATCTTCAGTTACTGTCTGCAAACAATATGCTATAAGACAAAAAATAAGTATTTAGAAACCAATGAATTCTGCGTGGAATAACTTACACCAGTAGAACTTATTGAACAAGTCTGCATCTCTACCACTTCTCTAGACATACATGGCTTCTGTGGACTCTGTCTGCTTTATCTCAAGGATGGTGTACACAAAGGAGGCTTCCCAAACTGTCCATGCTATAAATGATCATTTCTCTTTTCAAATTTCTAATCCTTTACAGAAGTATACATTTATAAGACACAATTAAAAAGGCACTTAATGTCATGGCAATCTCAAATTATTATAAACATTTACAAAAGTTTATCCTCCATTTATGTACTTATCAAGCAAGGGTCAGTAGCAAACAGTAACGAAGTACACTTGTAAAGAATTTCTGTTTATGATAATAAGCCCCAGGTTTTGGGTCACTCTAGCTTTTTTTAAATTCATCATGACCTTAAAAGTTAGGGTTATTTCTGATGAAGCAATAGTTCTTTAAGGAAAAAAGCTATTTTATATACAAATAAGAACAAACTAAGAGATGGGTAAATTATTAGATCATGCCTATCCAAAGTCAAAATGCTATTGCTGTGAGCTAGTTCAGTTCCCAAAATAAATTTGTATACAAATCCATTTATATCTACATATATTAACTGTCATATATTTTCATTAAAAGACTAATTTGCTTCAGCAAAAAGTCGAGATAAGCTGTGATTGCTACTGCAAAGACAATCCAAGTTCTTGGCCAGGTGTGGTGGTTTACTTATAATCCCAGCACTCTGAGAAGCTGAAGTGGAGGACTGCTTGAGTTCAGGAGTTTAAGACCAGCCTAGGCAACACAGCGAAACCTTGTCTCTATAAAAATTTTTTAAAATAGCTGGGCATGATGGCACATGCCTGTTGTCCCAGCTCTTTGGGAGACTGAGGTGGAATGATCACTGAAGCCCAGGAAGTCAAGCTGTAATCATGCTACTACACTCCAGCCTGGGCAGCAAAGTGA
The DNA here is from genome assembly GCF_000164805.1 of Carlito syrichta. Lineage (NCBI taxonomy): Eukaryota > Metazoa > Chordata > Mammalia > Primates > Tarsiidae > Carlito > Carlito syrichta. Next base: position 195,577 of record NW_007246704.1, on the reverse strand, counting down.
GACCCCGACTCAAAAAAAAAAAAGGTATGAAATAATTTTCTTATTGTAATAAAAATTGTCCTCTGGGATTAAATATCACCTACCAATCTCCTAAAAAACAACTGAGCTGTTTTTAAAATACCCATTTACTCACAATCTCCCACCTCACACCAAGATTCCATTTTAAATTTTGTTTTTTAAATTTCGCAGTAGTATTTATATCACTACTTTCTTTCCCTGTTCTGTTCTCTTAAAATTATCTGGTAGAGCCAAGAGAAACACCAGTAAGGGGAATACACATCTCTCTTGCCAGGAGAAAAGGATACCCATCAAGATGATGGGTATAAAAAAACACCCACCATCAATTATTTCTCCAGTCTCACCCAGGATTCTGTTGAGCAGCTCACCCTCTGGTTTCTGTTTCCGCCCCCAGCCTGCTGAGCTGAGGGTACCCAATGGCTCTCCAGCCCAATAAAGAGAAGGTGGGGGAGCCAAGGCTACTGAAGCTGCTGGATTTTGCTTCCCTTACCTCATAGAAGGGAAGGCCTAAATGAAACCTCAGTCACTTCATTCTTCTCTCTCAAAAAACAAAACAAAGAAAAGAAAAAAAAACTCAGCTAGGCACCTAGGCTCATGCCTGCAATCCCAACAACTCAGGAGGCTAAGGTATGAGGTTGCTTGAATCTGGCAGTTCCAGACCAGACTATACGGGGCAACACAGTGAGACTCCGTCTCTACAAAACCAAATTTAAAAATTTTTTTTTCCGTAGAGATGGGGTCTCGCTATGTTGCCCAAGCTGGTCTTGAACTCTTGGCCTCAAGGATGCCCAAGCTGGTCTTGAATTCCTGATCTTTAGTGATCCTCCATTTTGGCCTCCCAAGTGCTGGGATTACAGAAATAAGCCACTGCATCCAGTCTTTATTTATTTATTTTTCTGTCTCTACCAAAAAACTTTTCAAAAAATTAGCCAGGCTGGATGTGGTAGTTCACATCTGTAACCCCAGCACTTTGTAAGGCTGAGGCAGGTGGATTGAGCCCAGGAGTTTGAGACCAGCTTGGGCAACATAGCAAAACCTCATCTCTACCAAAAAATTAGCCAGGGGTGGTGGTGCACACCTGTAGTCCCAACTACTTGGGATGCTGAGGTGGAAGAATTGCCTGAGCCTGGGAGGTTGAGGTTGCAGTGAGCCGTGATCGTCATGATCATACCACTGCACTCCAGCCTAGGCAAGAGAGCGAGACTCTGTCTCTAAAAGATAAAAACAAAAACACAGGCAATCAGTTTTCTGCTGGAAGTATGAGAGAATAGTACAAGACATTTAAGTAAGTCTAAATTCCAATTAACTTTGGCTTAAAGGCCTGTGGTTGTATGTTACTGTTTCTTAGTAAATGGAGCTGAAGACTTCAAGAATTAATAAAGGCTTCTAAGAATGGTAAAAGACTAGAAACTGCACATGCTTACATAATCTACATTCCCTCTTTCAGAGCCAAAAGGAGGAAAATTACATAAGTAAAGTATGAATCACAGATGTAGAGATTTTAAACAAACAGAACTCAGCTATACATTTATATACGAGAAAAAAATTACTCTCTAGAATAAATATGCTATGTCTGCATAAAAATTTTTGAATAAGGCTACACATACTTAATAGATCATCTTTTCTTCACTTACCTACTGAAATAGCCAGGTCAACATTGGTGGAAAACCTACTTAAATACTTTAATACAATCTCCAAACACCCTTCTTTGTTGAATATAGATACTGCTCTACTACTGCATTCACTAAATTGAAGGGGGAAAAAAAAGTTTTACTATTCACATTTTAACATTAAGAAATCAACCACAGAAAACCATGAAAAAACAAATTAGACTTTATAAACCAAAGAGTTAGAGTCAAACACCCACCATTTTTATAGATGAAGAAACTAATGCCCATTCACATTCACTGTACATACGAACTGACAACCTGTATTTTATTTCTAGCAAATGAGACCTTTTTTTTTTTTTTTTAGATGGAGTCTCAGCATTGACCTGCTGGCTCAGGTGATTCTTCCGCCTCAGCCTTCCAAGTAGCCAGAACTACAGGCACACATTACCACGCCCAGCTAATTTTTTGTATTTATTGTAGAGATGAGGTCTCACCATGTTGCCCAGGCTGGTCTTGAACCTGCAGGCTCAGGCAATCCTCTCGGCCTTGGCCTCTCAAAGTGCTGGGATTACAGGTTTGAGCCACTGTGCCTGGCACAAATGAGACCTTTTAATCAATCTCTTTATCATGATGTCAGTCTCCCTACTGAAGGCTGGAGGTGAAAGAGATCTTGGAAATCATTTAATTCAACTCTCCATTTCACAGACAAGAAGACGCAGGCTCCAGTCAAGTGATCCATCAGAAGATCACGCATTTTGTTAGTGGTAGAGCCAGGACCAGAAACTGGGTTCCTTGGATGTGACCCATTGTTCTTTCTTTCCACTACACCACAATGATAATAAGCTAAAGTAAGGATAAAGGGCCTCTATACTTATCAGACAAAATCTACAAATATAAAAGGAAATAAAATTATATGCATTCCTTTCAGACTTTAATTATCATTTCATCAAGCAGAATTTGTAATCTGTAACAGAAATTGCAATAATAAGCATTTTTGAAATTATACTACCTTTTAATAAAAGACCCAGAAAGCTGTCAATGTTATAAATAAGCATACATACTAAATATAGGGTAAACAAAGCTATTACAGTAATCCTCCATGTTTTAAGAGAAGGGTATTCCTCTATACATATCACATAAACATAACACACTAACAGCTAACAGAGCCGACTAAATTATTAAATGCTATCTAGGGAAAATACTTTGCCTGCAATCTATCTATCTAGTTATTGCAGCACTAAAGGAGCCCACAGTATAGTCAGAAAGACAAGACATACATAGTGTAAAGGTAATTTAAAATATAAATAGTGAAACAAAAATGTTAAGCACTATGGTAACTGTAAATGAGACAGACAGGGCTCACAGCATTCAGAAAAGAGAAATTACCTTGGAGACAAATCCAGACTTTTTTTTATTTTTTGAGTTGAAGTCTCACTCTGTCACCCAGGCTAGAGTGCAGTGGCACACTGCTCACGGCCATCACAGCCTTGACCTGCTGGGCTCAGGTAATCTTTCCGCCTCAGCCTTTCAAATAGCTGGAATTACAGGCACACGCCACCACACCTGACTAATTTTTTGATTTATTGTAGAGATGAGGTCTCACCAATTTGTCCAGCCTGGTCTTGAACCTGTGGGTTCAGGCAATTCTCTCAACTCAGCCTCCCAAAGTGCTGGGATTATAAGCATGAGCCACCGCACCTGGCCCCAGACTCTTTTCATAAAAAGTTTTTTAAACTTCCAAGTTCAACAATTTATATAAATTAAAGTTATCTGGTGCACAGCATTTGCCTGTTTGCTCAAATGCCATTTCCTCGGATATGATCTCCCCAATCTTTCTGGCGGGATGCATCCACTAGTTTAAAATGCAATAACAGGCAAGTTCAGATTGCTCCGCAGGCAGCTTTTCAGGATCCAACTAATCTTGTATTCTAAGAAACACCTGTGCTTTTAGGTCACCATTATAATCACTGCTGAAGATAAGGAACTACGACAGAATTTGCTAGAAATGTGGGACATAAAATGGGACAGAAAAAAGTGAAGCCAGGTTGTGTGTTCAGTCATCCATCTCTGGCAGCAAGTCCACCCCCATTCCCTTACAAGCATGGGGCCAAGGAGCTCTGCTTAGGCATCTACTTCCCACTCAGATGGTGGCTGCCAGGGAAGGGGTGTAAAGCACCAATCACAGTCTGTGGTCTCCCCGTCTCATTCCAGATGTCAAACCAGAGCAGCTACTGCACCAGAGCCTGACCAGTATAAGACAGATGCTACTTAGGGCTTGTGGGCCATGATGGCAAAGAGGAATAGCAGGTGCTAACGGTTATGATTCCTCTTAATTTTGTCAGCAGCACAGACTGTAGAGAAGAGGTGTAAAAAGATGGATTGATGCTATGAGAAGTGACTGAGAAAGTTACCCGATAGTCCCTCTTACCAAGCATCAACATCATGGAGTTACAAGCCTACCAAGGAAACTGAGCTTCCTATGCAGGTGAACAGAAAGAGGAGAAGCGCTGCAGCTAACGGCTGTGTCTGGAAAGCATCTTACCATATATTCCACAGCACATTCACAGCCTCATTGGCTATGTTCTCAATGGCATTTTTCTTCTGATCTTTTTTCTCCTGTGGAGACATCTCATTTGAATCCAGTCCAGCACTGCACTGTAACCAAATATCATGATTAGCACCCTGGTTTCAAAGAATAATAAAAAAGGCTAATGATGGTGACATTACAAAGCTAAACATCAGAATCTGTAGTGGTGAACAAACCAGTCAAATTCTCGTAAGTACAATTTCCACAATCCTACTTCCCTTTTGTCAAGAAATACGGACAAGAAAAGTTCTCAAGTCATTGTGCAAACTGGATATAAGCACTTCACATTTTAAATGAAAGTACAAAATCAATACAAAGTATGTTACCCAATGTGATAAAAGATAGTAATAAAGGCAAAGAAAGAGATCATAAATAAGAGCTAACAGTTATACAGTGCCTCCCAAGACACTCTTCTAGGCACTTGACATCTAAGTTACTTAATCCTCACAACAAACATATGAGGTAGATGAACTATTACTCCAATCTCTAACCACAAATAGGAAACCGAGGCACAGGGAGGCTGCTGAAAGGATAGCTCACTATGTAGTAAAGCTGGAATTCAGACCCAGGCATTCAGACCCAGCCCCTTAAGCATAGTGCAGGGCACCCTCTAAAGCAAGGCTTCTCCATTCAGACACCAATGACATTCTGGACCAGATAATTCGTCATCTGGGGTGCGCTGTCATGTGCACTGTGGAACATTTCATGGCATCCTGGCCTCTCCCCACTAGATACCAGTAGTAACCTTACCCCCAAAATAAGTAACAATGCAAAATGTCACCAGATATTGCCAGATATTTGGCAATATCTGGTGACATTTGTCCTGTGGGACAAAATCACACCCAGCAGAGAATCACTTCTTTAAAGGGAAGAGGACTGAAGTCTCTCATCAAAACTGGATATCCCTTACAAAGCCTTAGGTGAAATATTACCCATCAATACAGATGAATGGACCAGAGGCACACCATAAAGAATGCCTTAACCCTGAAACTATATTAAACAATAAGAATGGCATGATATTAAATATGATAACTTAATGTAATCTCCATAGCAAGTTCCTAATGTCTGTGTCCCAGCTTGCTTCATCACCTGGAAAATGGGAATGCTAATACCTGCCTCATAGGATCACTGCGAAGTATAAATTAAACAATATATAAAGTATAAACACAGGTACCGGCCTCATCAACATTTGTATACCTAACCCTGAATATTGTACTCCACATCTTTATAATAAAAAATAAATTAAATTTTTAAAAAAAGTATAAAAACAGTATTGGTACACAAATAAGCAATCAATAAATACGAGTCATTTTTACTGTAAGAAGTTTAAAGTCTGAAGGAGTGAGTCTGTCTAGTTCTAGGAAGTCTTTGTCAACTATCACATAAATAAAGGTAATCAATATAAAATAAGAGAGATTAGTATCAATGATAAGAGATCACTATTTCCAGGCAATGAAATTCCCATAAGATATTTTGAGAGACAATAAAGTCACACCAAAGTACTAAAAAAGTCTGAGTTTGCATCTTAACAGTTATAGCTGGAAGCTGCCACCAAAACACTTTACAAACTGCATACCTCTCTTAGCACAGCAACCAGAGGTGTCATGATATCCTTAGTCACCATGTCATCACACACTTCAAAACCTCCACAAGCACTGAGATTTCTGCACAAGAAGTTAAAAACATGTTACTTTCACATCGCATGTCACAAAACACTACAAAACTCTCCAATTTATTTCTATTTTTAACCATACTTAAGGTTTCCCAGAGGAAACTGCTTGTTATGCCTGTCATATGCTGCAGAACCAAGCCAGGTTTCCACCTGTTCTGACTCTTGTTCTAACCAAATTACTTTGTTGTGTAACAACTTGGTTCTGAGGTCTGAGACAGTACACATGTACACAGCTACAATAAAGGGAGCGGGGGAAGACTTTCTCATTTAATGTGAATGAATCAGATGGTGCATGAAGGAGTCTTTTCTTGAAATCAAGACTGCAAGGGCAGCAAGGCTAGGGGCTGCTGAGAAGGGTCCCACTGAAGAAGCCCCAGCTACATTTAATTTTAACTGGAAAGACACTGCTTGCCTTGAGTGCACAGCACTATACCAGGCATAAAGGACATGGAGGTGGTAAGTCAGAAATCACCCCCACAAACTGCCAGGAACCCCCAGTTGTGTGTATGTTTGAGGGAAGGGAAGGGCTTTCTACACGCTGTTTCCTCCCTAGGAGTAAAAGGATGTCTAATGTCTAAACTCTCTCCATTAACAGGTTAAATCCCCACTCATCCCTCAGACCTCACCTCAGTCATCACTGGCTCAGGGTTTTCTTTCCTGAGCCTCCATTTTTATCTTTATTTTAGATTCACCTCTCCAAGGTACGGGAGGGGGACAAAGCTCGGAAAACACGGCCTAGTCAGTGCTCAAAGTCACATAACCAGACCAGAGTTTAGCAAAGCAATGGTCCCTGAATCCCCATTTATACCCTCTCATGACATCCTCTGTAACCACCATTGGTTGTAATTATACATGTGTGTGATTATTTGGTTAATGCTTATCTCCCTCAGTAGAACTTAAGATTCACTGAGCACAGTGGCTCATGCCTGTAATCCCAACACTTTGGGCAGCTGAGGTGAGAGGATGGCTTGAGCCCAGGGGTTTGAGACCAGCCTCAGCAACATAGCAAGATCTTGTCTCTACAAATAATTTAAAAATTAGCTAGATGTGGTGGCGCACGTCTGTAGTCCTAGTTGCTCAGGAGGCTGAGGGTGGGAGGATCACTTGAGCCCAGGAGGTCGAAGCTGCAGTGAGCTCTGATTGCACCACTGCACACCAGCCTGAGTAACAGAGTGAAACTCTATCTCTAATAATAATAATTTTTTAAAATAGATTTTAAGATTCATTAAGGACAGAAATCCTGTCTGTCTTGTTTACTACCCCATGCCCGCAGCCTAGCCCAGTGCCTGGCAACCAGTAGGCATGAGATATATACCGGGGGTGCGAAAACAATGTATACACATTTTAAGAGATTTTATCTACACATTACTTTTCAGAAGTGTCTGGACGCTGATGGTAACCACTTTGAGCATCTCTTGTAATTGCAGAAGTCAAATGTGACTTGTCCATTTTTTGTTACCAGTATATTTTTCCTTTCTTAAAATGTATAGGCTTTTTTTTTGGCACCCTCTGTATTTGCTAAATCAATGAATGAAACTTAATAAATAAAGACAGCTAAAAGAACTACAGATATTAACCTCTACTCTTGCCCCCTCTGCAGTCCATTCTCTGCACAGCCACCACAGAGGTCTTTTCAAAAGGTGTTAGATTATGTCACTCTCCTGCTTGTCTTTCAGCCACCCCACAGCGTATTCACCTCTCTAATCTCTTCTATGACTCCCCAACCTACTCTCCTCGGTCACACCAACCTTTCTGTTCTTCAACCACACTAAGAGTTCCTGCCTCACTTCTTTGATGTTGTTGTTCCATCTGTGGGGAATGCCTGGGTCTCTCGTCCTTCAGTGTTGAGTAGCATACATCATCTAAAGAGCGACCAATTTAAACTTCCCATCCCCAACTCACCAGCATCTCCTTTTAACATAGCACGTCTCACTGATACTGTTTTACTGTTTTACTCGTTTCCTGTCTCTCCACCAATATCGCTTCTGCCGAGAGAGATCTCGGTTCTCTTGCTCAACGTTCTGACTGCCTAAAGTTCCCTGCACCTAGAACAATTAGTGGCACAAGGACTGGAAGAGTTCATTCAACCATGTGACTCTACGGAGGGTTTTTGGAGAGGGTAAAACGTGCGACAGGCGTGAGGACAGGACGCCCTGTCAGATGGCTGCTGCAGTGGACAGATGAAATGCTTTGGCCCAGGGGCACTGGGGTCCCTCTGGAGCCTGGAGATTGGGTTCAGGCAGCACGACAGTGCCAGGCGCACAGAAAGCGCTGGCTGACTGCTGCGACTGCCTTGACCCCAGGCGAGGGAGGCTAGCAGAGGGCACCTGCCCGGACCCTTCCCGGCTCACCTTAGCGCGCCGGCTGCAGTCTCCCTGACGGCCAGGCTGGGGTCGAGCAGCAGAGGCCCGAGCCGGCGCACAGCGTCGCGGCGCGCCAGGCCAGGGAGCACCGGCCGCTGCTGCACCAGCCGGGCCAGCCCCGCGCACGCGCACTCGCGGACCTCTGCGCTCGGGTGCTGGAGCTGCGGGCGAGAGTGAGGTTTCAGGGCAGCGCAGTGCGCACGCGCGCCGGGATTAGGCCAGCAAGGGCTCCCGCCAGCGCCTGCCCCCGGCCCAGCGGAACCCGCGCTCACCTTCTCCAGCATCTCCGCTGCCGGCCCGTCGTCCTCCTCGCCTTCAGTCCCATTAGCCGCCGCAGCCGCCTCGGCCTGACAGCCGCCCGTCGGGGAGAACTGTGGTCGCTTGAAGCGCTTCGTCCGGCTCTTGCCCATGGCTACGTTCTCTGTGGGGAGAGACCAAGAGAGGAGGGAAGCAGCAGGCGGCAGAGGCTGCAAAGCTGGTAACTAGGTCTTTCCGCAGAGGAGCCTTCGAACCTCCGCTCAACTCGGCCCCCTGACGGCCCAAGCACACATGGGGAAGCAGCGCGCAGGCGCGCGGCACGCCGGCGACGGGGAGGGGACGAACTCGGAGAGTGCGCAGGCGTGCAAGAGCATCTGGGCGGGGCCAACTTTGGCAGAGGGGCGGAGCCTGCGCGTTTTCCGAAAAAGGAGAAGGCTGTACTTAAAATAGCAGCACATACTCCACCTCCACCAGCTGGGTGACGTTTGTCCAGTTACTGAACCTTGCCAAACCTTTACTTCCCTAATAATCAAGTGCTATTAAGGTGATCTCACTTGCAAGATTATTGAGAGGTGATAAAATCGTGTAAAGCGCTTAACAACAATCCTGACGTATAGTAGGTGCTCAAAAAGTATTAACCACGGTGACCACAATGTTACTTTGTATCCCCAGCTACTGTCAGACAGAGGGTCTAGTTAATTTTTAGAATAAATGTACGTCTAGGCCGGGCTCAGTGGCTCAGTCTGTAATCCTAGCACTTTGGGAAACCGGCCCAGGCAACTTGGCGAGCCCTCGTCTCTACAATAAATAAAAAATTAGCCGGGCGTGGTAGCTCGCGCCTGTAGTTCCAGCTATTTGGAAGGCTAAGGTGGAAGGATCGCTAGAACCCAGCAGTTCGACCCTGGGGTGGCCGTGAGCGTGCCATTGCACTCCGGCTTAGGGAACGGAGTGAGACTCCAACTCAAAAAAAAAAGTACAGCTATATTTGTTAAAAACAGAATCCCTTAAATTAATCTCCCTGCCTCAGTTTCCTCATCGGTGAAATGGGGACATTGATAGTATATACTTAATGTAGTTGTTATGAAGATTAAATGTGTTAATATGTTTAAGGTACTGAGAACAGAGACTAGCACATAATGAGCAATATAGAAATGTTTGGTTGAAACTTTTATTTAATAATTGGTAAAAGGATTATTTTGCAAATATTTATTGAACATCAATCAGTACAGTGCTTGGCATTGGTGGAAAACAACGACTGAGACAGTTTTGGCCCCTGTCCTCTGTCCTTGTCCTTATGGAGTTTACATCCAGTCAGAGATGTGTTGAGTACAAAATTATGAGTAACTATTTAATTGCAATTGTGATAAGTGCTAAGGAGGAAGGAGAAGTACAGAGAATCTTAAGCAGTCTTTTATCATTAGGAATGTATGAGTAAGCACTCAATCTATTCAGAGCGCTCAGGTCAATACTGTATGAGAGAACAGTTCCATCCCATGGCAACCCTACCCTCAAGGAATTGACTGTCTAGTAAGGAAAATAACATTAATTACCATAGCAAATATTATAAAACAATCACAGAGGCATAACTCATATTGCTTGGGCCTATAAAAAGCCAACTTTAGGTACAAGGAAACCTTGGAGTCACTAAATATATGTTGGTGGGTTTTATTTCCTGGATGTCTCTTATCTGGCCACTGATCTCCTGCCACCTGCTTAGTCCAAGCTACTGTCTTTTTTTGTCTTGACCATGTGGCCTTCTGGTCTCTTCATTTCCACTCTTCCCATCCCCCATCCACAGAGTAGCTAGAGTAATCTTTTCAAAATATCCCTCCACCTTTCTGGTTTTTTTTTTTTTTTTTTT
>NW_007246704.1:181526-184633 GCF_000164805.1 Carlito syrichta | reverse complement strand
AGTTTGTTACAATTTGTCAAAATTGATGAACCTGCTACACATCATAGGATTCACTCTTGGTGTGGGTCATTCTAGAATTTAGACAAATGTATGATGGCATATTTCCGCTATTATCATATCATAATATGATGCAGCTGCAGTGCTCAGCCACACACTTCCAACACCTGGTCTTATCCCAGGGAGCTCCTTAGTCTTCCCAGAAACTGTCTCCAACTTTGCTTCCACAGCCCACCAGGCATTCACCATTTGCATCCTCCCAGCACAGCCTCAGGGATATGAGTTTTAGGGACTCACTATGGAAAGGACATGAGATCTAAAACCACCAGATGGCCAACCCATGGGGTCTGGCCAACTGTTCTCCCTCTCCCTTCTGTCCCAGCAGACACTCTGTTCCCAGCCTTCCGTGTACTTCGTGTGCTCTGTACATCTTTCCTAGAATTGTCCATGAGCTGTCATCAAGGCAAGGGTACTCCTCGGAGGACAGGGGCCATTGACAGTCTCTACATCAGTAATGCCTGACACTTGGCTAAATTAATGTCCCAGGAGTGTCCACTCTCTACTGTGAAGACCCTCTGGCTCAGCTGGCCCTACCCAGAGTGACTCGGGAGTCACCAACAAGGAATGTCGCTGCTGGTAAAGTTGTCTGCAAGATCATTAGACATCACACCTTTAATTCCAGATCTACCACTAACAGGTTGTATGATCAAGGGAGGTTTTCTCTGTTTACAAAGACTCTTTGGGGGTTTTTGAATTATCAGAGGACTGTGAACAATTTTGTTGATTTCAAGAAGGGAAGGAAATTATTTATGGGAAGAAAATTGTATGTTGACTGCCTCCTGAGCAGGTGTCAGAGCCTAGGATAGGCATTGCTGCCACTGACCCCCCCCACTTAGTCCTCAAAACTTGCTGAAAGCCAACCTGAGAAAGCCACTGCAAAGGGACCTGTTTGACACTGAATTTCACACCTTTCATTAATTCACTTAACAAATATCTATTATTAGTATTATTATTTTTTAGAGACAGGGTCTCACTCTTGTCACCCAGGCTGGAGAACAGTGATATGATTATAACTCATTGTAATCTCAAATCCTGGCTCAAGGGATGCTCCTACCTCAGCCTCACTCTGCTGCGTAGCTGAGACTATAGGTGTGCTCCACTACACCCAGCTAATTTTTAACATTTTTAAATAGAGATGAGGTCTCACTATGTTGGCCAGGCTGGTCTTAAACTTCTGGGCTCAAGCAATCCTCCGGCCTTGGCCTCCCAAAATACTGGAATTACAAGCAGGAGCCACTGTGCCCAACCTATATATCTGTTATTGAGCACTTGCTATGTGTCAGGTCCTGCACTCGGTGCTAGGGATCATGGGAGAATTGAGGCTCTGTCCCTGATATCATGGGGTTCATAGTCTGTCTAGCCCTCTAGCTTAGCTTTATGTTGCCATGAACAAAGTTACTGTATAAGCATACTACTAAGAAAACTCATCTAAAACTTGGAAATAAGGAAAAAGGATGACTGCACTTTTTTTTTTTGTAGTCTAACTCTGTCACCCAGGCTGCAGTGCCGTGGCACACTCACAGCCACCCCAGCATCAACCTGCTGAGTTCCAGCCATCCTTCCATGTCAGCCTGCCAAGTAGCCAGAACTACAGGTGTGTGCTACCACACCCAGCTAATTTTGTGATTTATTGTAGAGACGAGGTCTCACCAAGTTGCCAGGGCTGGTCTCGAACCCATGGGCTCAGGCAGTCCACTCACCTCTGCCTCCCAAAGTGTTGGGATTATAGGCCGAGCCACTGATCCCAGCTGACAGCACTTTTTTTTTCTTTCGAGTTGGAGTCTCACTCTGACACCTAAGTTGGAGTATAGGGACACACTCATGGCCACCCCAGCGTCGACCTGCTGGGCTCCGGTTATCCTTCCGCCTCAGGCTTCCAAGTAGCCGGAATTACAGGTGTATGCTACCATGCCCATCTAATTTTTTTTTTTTTTTTTTTGAGTTGGAGTCTCATTCTGTTGCCCAGACTGGAGTGCAGTGGCCGCTCCCGGCCACCGCAGCCTCGACCTGCTGGGCTCCAGCGATCCTTCCGCCTCAGCCTTCTGAGTAGCTGGAATTACAGGTGCGCGCTACCACACCCGGCTAATTTTTGATTTATTGTAGAGATGAGGTCTCGCCTGCCCAGGCGGGTCTCGAACCCACAGGCTCAGGCAATCCACTCACCTCAGCCTCCCAAAGGCGTGGGATTACAGGCTGAGCCACCAAGCCCGGCTCCCATCGAATTTTTTAAAAAAATTTATTGTAGAGACTAGGCCCCACTAAGTTGCCCGGGCTGGTCTCAAACCCACAGGCTCAGGCAATCCACTCACCTCAGCCTCCCAAAGTGCTGGGATTATAGGCTGAGCCACTGATCCTGGCTGACTGTACTTTTTTAAACATAGTATTGACCCAATGTGTAACAGGTCCCCCAAAGGATTATTTTTCTAGGGTAGTGCTGTCCAGCATAATTTTCCGCCATGATGAAAACATTCTCTGATGTCCCTGCTCATAGACTTGCAACTGGCCATACATAGCTGTTGAACACTCAAAGTGACACTAGTGCAGACGAGGAACTCAGTTTTCAATTGTAATTAATTTTAGCTTGAAGAACCGCATGTATGCACACAGGGGAACAAGGCTGTGAAAGCAGGGGACCTTTGCCGCTTTCTTTGGCATGGTGCCACCATCTCTTTATTTTTATTTTGTCTGTGGGTTTAGAAATAAGACTTTGTGGGCCAGGCATGGTGGCTCAAGCCTGTAATCCCAGCACTCTGAGAGTCTGAGGCAAGGGGATTGCCTGATCCCAGGGGGTCAAGACCAGCCTGGGCAACTTGGTGAGATCTTGTCTCTACAATAAATAAAAAATTAGCCAGTGTGGTGGCACGTGTCTGTGCTTCCAGCTACTTGGAAAGCTAAGGTGGAAGGATTGTCTGAGCCCAGTAGGTCGAGCTGCTGTGGCCATGAGCATGTCACTGCACTCCAGCCTGGGCAACAGAGTGAGACTCTGACTCAAGAAAGAGAGAGAGAGAGAGAGAGAGAGAGAGAGAGAGAGAGAGAGAGAGAGGGAGGGA
>NW_007246704.1:157844-181498 GCF_000164805.1 Carlito syrichta | reverse complement strand
GGGGGGGGGGGAGGGAGGGAGAGAGAGAGAGAGAGAATTAAAGAATTAAGGAATGAAAGAAAAGAAAGAAAGAAAAATAAAGAATTTGTGCTTTGCCGCTTTCTTTGTAGTAACACACCAACTGCTTACAAAATCAGGATGTTTTCGTTCATCCACTTAACTGATGTGAAGAGCATTTTAAGAGGTGTAGTCTCTTCCTGGCTCCCTGGCGCTATGCCTGGTCGCTGCTCTCACTTGGGGACCAGCACCCACCGGAGGCAGGAAGATGGTGGCCGCAAAGAAGGCGAATAAGTCACTGGAGTTAATCAACTCCAGGCTCTAACTCGTTATGAAAAATGGAAAGTACATACTGGGGTAGGAGCAGACTCTGAAGATCAAACTGGGCGAATTTAAGCTGATCTTCTTTGCCAGCAACGCCTGGCTTTACTGAAATCCAAAATAGAGTACTAGTATGTTGGCCAGAACCAGTGTCCATCACTACAGTAGCCACAATATTGAATCAGGCACAGCGTGCAGAAAATACTGCCGAGTGTGCATACTGGCTGTCATTGATCTGGGTGATTCTGACATCATTAGAAGTGTGCCAGGGCTGACTGGTGAGAAGTACGCCATGCAAAATTGTTCTTTAACAAAACTTGGTAGAACTTGTTTTAAAACAAAACAAAAGTGCAATATTTGAAAAATGGATTGGCTGGGCATGGTGGCTCAGCCTGTAATCCCAGCACTTTGGGAGGCTGAGGTGAGAGGATTGCCTGAGTCCCGGGGGTTCGAGACTAGCCTGGGCAACTTGGTGCAACCTTGTCCCTACAATAAATCACACACACACACACACACACACACACACACACACACAAACTAGCTGAGTGTGGTGGCGTGCGCCTGTATTTTCAGCTACTTGGAAGGCTGAGGCAGAAGGATCGCCTAAGCCCAGCAAGTCAAGGCTGTGGTGGCTATGAATGTGCCACTGCACTCCAGCCTAGGCCACAAGAGTGAAACTCCAACTCAAAAAAAAAAAAAAAGAAAGAAAGATGGATCAAACTCAAACTCATAGAGCATCCTAGATATGTTTGTAAATATACTTATTATGTGAAATAAATAAGTACATAAAAATTAATAAAAATAAATTGTTCCCGGTGGCTAGTGCCTACGGTCTTGTAGACTCACACCTCTAGAGTGGTAGTTCTGAACGGAGTGGGGTGATTTTTGGCCCCCTGAGGACATTGGCAGTAACTGGAGACATTGTGGTTATCACAACTGGGGGTGCTGCTGGCATCTACTGGGTGTTTTCGGCTGGGTAATCCTCTGTGGTGCAGGGCTGTCCTTTTCACTGCAGGGTGTGTAGTGGCATCCCTGGTCTCTACTATGTGCCAGCAACACCTCCCAGTTGAGACTTCGAATGTGACCCCTACCAGGCAAAACCATCTTTGGTTGAGAATCACTGCTCTAGAGGAATATACTTTGGTTTGAATATTTATTTAAGGACCCAAAATCTATGAAGTTAGGTATGAATACACTATGTATTAATGAATTGCTAATGATTTTGTCCAGTCGAGATGCAAATTATTCCTGTCCAGTAGAAAAGATAACCCAAAGATATGATTTCATTGCCTTGTAGACTATTAACCAGTTTTATATCTAACCTAAAAATCTTATTTAAGGATATTTTCTCTCACTGACTATATTAATTTCTGTTCCTCCATTGAACCAGCTCTACCATCTTCCTGGTTCCTTTATTAAAGAACATGGCAGGGGCATTGGGGAGAAAAAAACATGACGTGCTCATATCTGTGTAAGGGGATCACATTTTTTTTTTTTTTTTTAGTGGAGTCTCACTCTGTTGCCCAGACTGGAGTACAGTGGCCGCTCCCGGCCACCGCAGCCTCAACCTGCTGGGCTCCAGTGATCCTTCCGCCTCAGCCTTCCGAGTAGCTGGAATTACAGGCTTGCGCTACCACGCCCTGCTGATTTTTAAATTTATTGTAGAGATGAGGTCTCTCTGCCCAGGCGGGTCTCGAACCCACAGGCTCAGGCAATCCACTCACCTCAGCCTCCCAAAGGCGCGGGATTACAGGCTGAGCCACTGAGCCCGGCTGGGAATCACATTTTTAACTTTTTGAAAATCATCCTTTGATACTGTGTAAACATAGGGAAAGAAAGGTGTTCACTAGGCACCGTGATGCTAAAAAAGATAGGTTACAAAGCAGCATAAATGTGATAATCCCACTTTTGGAAACACACACACACACACACACACACACACACACACACAGAGAAAAATCTATGAAAGTGTATATACCACAATGTCACCTGTGCTTGCCTCTGGGCAGAATTAGAGAAGATTTTTTAAAACCTTATTAATGGCCTGCTTGTACTGGGTTTTCTTGAATGAGCAGGTAGTATTTGTATACTTTTTAAAAACATAAAATATATTTTTTAAGAAATGCAATACTCTTGCCTTCATCACAGTCTCCATCCTTGCCTATCATCCATAGGCCCTCCATGACAGTCAGTGGTTGCCCTTGGTGATCAGAAGACTGCTGTAAAATGTAGGTCTTCTGTCATGCTTTTAAAAAAGGATACAGCTGAGTGTGGTGGCTCACGCCTGTAATCACAACACTTTGGGAGACGGAGGCGAGAGGACTGCCTGAGTCCAGGGGTTCGAGACCAGCCTGGGCAACTTGGCAAGATCTTGTCTCGACAATTAATAAAAAAATTAGCTGGGTGTGGTAGCGTGTACCTGTAGTTCCAGTTGCTTGACAGGCTGAGGTGGAAGGACTGCCTGAGCCCAGCAGGTGGAGGCTGCGGTGGCTGTGAGCTGCCACTGCACTCCAGCCTGGGTGACAGAGTGAGACTCTGACTCAAAAAAAAAAAAAAAAGAATATATACTTAAGAGGTACATATGAGCCGGGCTCGGTGGCTCAGCTTGTAATCCCGTGCCTTTGGGAGGCTGAGGGGAGTGGACTGCCTGAGCCCACGAGTTTGAGACCCACCTGGGCAACTTGGTGAGACCTCATCTCCACAATAAATCAAAAATTAGCCAGGCATGGTAGCACGCGCCTGTAGTTCCAGCTACTTGGAAGGCTGAGGCGGAAGGATCGCTGGAGCCCAGCAGGTCGAGGCTGCGGTGGGCGGGAGTGGCCACTGCACTCCAGTCTGGGCGACAGTGAGACTCCATCTCAAAAAAAAAGAAAAAAGAGGTACGTATGATACTTTGATGCATGCATACTGTGTGTAATAATCAAATCAGAGTACCTAGGATATTTGTCACTCAGATATGTATTGTTTCTTTGTATTGAGAACATTTCAGATCTTTTTTCCCAGCTATTTTTTGGTTTTGTTTGTTTTAAATTTTATTTTATTTTTAGATTAGAAAATATAGCTTATTTGAAAGTAAATTAGAGAGAAAGAAAGAGAATATTCACCTCCCTAAGGTGGGAGAGGGGGCCAAAGCCAGGAAGCATGGCAACAGCCATGGCTCAAAGAACACATGGCCACACTAGAGTCTACCAAGGCAATGGCTTAAATTTAATTTAATTTTATTAAAAAAATTTTTTTTTTGAGTTGGAGTCTCACTCTTTCGCCCAGACTGGAGTGCAGTAACCACTCCCGGCCACTGCAGCCTTGGCCTGCTGGGCTCCGGCAATCCTTCCACCTCAGCCTTCCAAGTAGCCAGAATTACAGGTATGCGCTACCACACCCAGCTGATTTTTTTTTTTTTTTTATTGTAGAGATGAGGTCTTGCTGCCCAGGCGGGTCTCGAACCCATGGGCTCAGGCAATCCACTCACCTCAGCCTCCCAAAGGCGCAGGATTACAGGCTGAGCCACCGAGCCTGGCTAAATTTTACTTTTAATTGAAAAATAATAAATGTACATATTCATGGGGTACACAGTGGTGTTTCCATACATATAATGTATAGTGAGCAGATCAGGGTAATTAGCCTATCTATCATCTCAAGCACATGCCATTACTTTGTGTTGAAAACATTCAATATCTTCTTTCTTTTTTTTTTTGAGTCAGAGTCTCACTTTTTTGCCCAGGCTGGAGTGCAGTGGCACACCGCAGCCTCGACCAGCTGAGTTCAGGTGATCCTTCTGCCTCAGCCTTCCAAGTAGCTGGAACCACGGGCATGCACCACCACACCTGACTAATTTTTAAAATTTATTTATTGTGGAGACAAGGTCTTACTCACCAAGTTGCCCAGGCTGGTCTTGAACCCCTGGACTCAGGCAATCTTCTTGTCTTTGCCTTCCAAAGTGCTGAGACTATAGGTGTAAGCCACCACACCTGGCCTAAAACTAATAATTTTATACCATCGAATACTCAGCCTAAACTTCTGCAACTGTCTCATTGATGTGTTTTTTTAATAGTTGATTTGAGAGCAGATCCAGATAAAGTACACGTGAGTAGTATCAGTTTGGAAGACATGACCTAGGTGCTAGGTTTCTGAAATCCCTGTTTGCTAAATTCCACCTGATTACCTTTCTGAACTCATCTTATGCATACAGAATACACTTCCAATAAGAAATGCACAGTGACTTCTGCCAGGAGCTTTCATGTTATGCCAGCAGCGTTATCATGGTGAACATCACGACTGTTGCTCACATCCTAACAGCCACATAGGAAATGATGCATCCCACACACAAGCCACAGGGCAAGTCCAGGGTGGTGCTGGGCAGCATTCTTAGAGAGCACCCATCCAGATAAGAGAGGAGAACAGGAGGGAGATCATCAGGGGAAACAGGATTGGGTGGGTTAGAACATATAGAAAACATGGTTGATACACAAAGATGTTGGACATTAAAGGACAGGAATGATGGATGGATGGTAAACTAGGGTAAGGAAAAAAGTAAATTTTTTTTTGAGTTGAAATCTCACTCTGTTATCCAGGCTGGAGTGCAGCAGCATGCTCACGGGCACTGCAGCCTTGACCTGCTGGGCTCAGATGATCCTTCCACTTCAGTCTTCCAAGTAACTGGAACCACAGGCATGTGCAACCACGCCTGGCTAATTTTTTGATATATTGTAGAGACAAGGTCTCTCCATGTTACTCAGGCTGGTCTCGAACCCCTGAACTCAGGCAATCTTCTCGCCTCCACCTCCCAAAGTGAAAAAGCAAAACTATTAACTTCAAGAGAAATGAAGGGCTGTTACAAGGAAGGAACTGTGATTAGTGGACCTCTTAGTTCAGCAGTGAGCAATATTTGCATTGTCCTAGTAATTTAGACTGACTTGTGGATTTAATCAAGAACTCTGGTACAATTTTGTTGGATGAAGGAGAAATAGAGGAGAGGGTTTTTGAGCACTAAGTCCTTACCAGGCCAGGAAATCAAGAAATAACATATGAAACTGACAAATTAGAGAAAGCGGCTGAACCCATGGGTTGGAGACCAGGCTGGGCCACATGGCGAGACCTTGTCTCTACAATAAATAAATAAAAAATAGCTGGGTATAGTGGCACGTGCCTGTAGCTACTTGGAAGGCTGAGGTGGAAAAATTGCCTAAGCCCAGCAGGTTGAGGTGAGCGTGCCACTGCACTCCAGCCTGTGTGACAGAGTAAGACTCCAACAACAACAACAAAATTATTAGTTCTTCAGATATGATAGAGTATTGTGATTATGTTAAAGATTTTTTGGGGGGGTCCCATTCCCTATTTGGAGAGTAAGCATTGGAGAGTAAGCGTCCTACTGATAGTTACTACTGAGACTGAGGCAGAAAAGCTTGAGGCCAGGAGTTTGAGATCAGCCTGGGCACGTTCTGAGAGGGCAGACATTTTCCTCACACATTTTTAATACCCAGCAAAACACTTGTCACTTAAAGGGTAGTCTATGAAGGTGATGAATTAATTCACTCTAAAACGTTTAGGTACCAAATATCCTTTTCTTTTTTGCCTCTATCAAACTTGCATAGCAGAGTTGTACATAAACATCAGATTTTAAAATGTTTGTGTTCCATGATGACGCAGGCAAGATGTACTTCCTATTTATAGCAGGATAAAAAGGAGGGAAAAAAGGAATTATACTCACCCTGTATAAAACCATATGCACAAAGCTTAGAGTCTGAAGGAGACTCAGATTTCTATGGTTTCAACAGGATGGGGTATGAGAACCACTTTGGATGCTGATGAAGGCAAGCCATTTGTCAGGCAGTCTGTCTTAGCTCAGTCTCCACAAAATGCCAACCAAGAGGCCCGTTCTTAAAGAGAGAAGAGCCCCTCTAAAGGCAATGCCATCAGGTAGTCCCTTTTTCATGTTCCCAGTGTGCTTGCTCCCAGGAGAGGAAAGCACCTAGACGTCTACACACCATTTTTCTCATCAGCAGAGGTCAAGTGTCCTTTTTCTATGCATTTAGTCCAGTATTCAGAATTCTGCTTGGTTCAAAAGACAGGCCAAAATATCCACATTATCTCAACTAAGATATTGGCTTTGGGCAAAGTTGCAACAATGAGGTCTTTGTGGA
Organism: Carlito syrichta; assembly: GCF_000164805.1. NCBI lineage: Eukaryota > Metazoa > Chordata > Mammalia > Primates > Tarsiidae > Carlito > Carlito syrichta. Next base: position 175,040 of record NW_007246704.1, on the reverse strand, counting down.
TTTTTCACCTTTAGGATTTGGTTTAGCAACTAAACGCACTGAACACTGACGGCAGCCATGCCTGCTTACACACTCTCCATGAGGTAACACTTCAATACTCGACATAAGCCTGGGAGATTGGCATTACGCTCATTTTATAAATGAGGAGACAAAGGTTATATAACTTGCCCAAGTCACAAAACCCCAAGTAGCAGATCTGAGATTCAACCTGACAGTCTGGCCTAATTGTCTGCAATCTTAACCATAACCTTATGAAGGCTCTTGAATCAATAAATTTCACAATCATTCATTTTTTTTTTTTTTGCAGTTGTAGTCTCACTCTGTCGCCCAGACTGGAGTGCAGTGGCCGCTCCCGGCCACTGCAGCCTCGACCTGCTGGGCTCTGGCAATCCTTCCGCCTCAGTGTTCCGAGTAGCCGGAATTACAGGTGCGCGCTACCACGCCCGGCTAATTTTTTGATTTTATTGTAGAGATGAGGTCTCGCCTGCCCAGGTGGGTCCTGAACCCGCGGGCTCAGGCAATCCACTCACCTCAGCCTCCCAAAGGCGCAGGATTACAGGCTGAGCCACCGAGCCCGGCTCACAATCATTCTTTCAATCAGAGTCAGAGATTTGGGTTCTGGTGCTAGCTCTGTGTTTAGTCAGTTGTGGGGACCGAGGGTAAGAAAACTTTGCAAATTTGAGACTGTTTTTCCCACCAGCAGAATTAGAGGATTGTATCCCACTTCCTAGCAATGTGGGGGAAGGTGAAGGTGCCTGGTACATTATTGTGACCCTTGGGCTATTTCAGCCACAGCAATGCCCCTTTGGAAAATGAGTTGTTCTGCTAGAAGGAAATGTATGAAAAAAGTCTCTGGCCTGTAACAGAATTTTTTTGGAGTCAATGAAACCTGAGCAGCATGGCACTGGGAAATGGCCTTCAAGTACATGCAAAGTGTATGTATATACACAGGTGGATTTTCCTAGGGAGAAGAATCAAGGCTTTTATTAAATACTCAAAAGGAGGCTAGGTGCGGTGGCTCATGCCTGTAATCCCAGCACTTTGGGATACTGAAGCAGGAGGATCACTTGAGGCCAGTTTTGAGACCAGTGTGGGCAACACAGTGAGATTTCATCTCTGTAAAACACAAAACATCAGCCAGGGGCTGGATGCAGCAGCTCATGCCTGTAATCCCAGCACTCTTGGGAGGCCAAGGTGGGAGAATCACTTGACTCCAGGCGTTCAAGAGTAGCCTGCACAACTTAGTGAGACGTTGCCTCTACAAAAATTAGACAGGTGTTTTGGTGTGTGCCTATAGTCCCAGCTACTCGGGAATCTGAGGTGGAAGGATTGCCTGAACACAGGAGATTGAGGCTGTAAGCTGTGATTGTGCCACTGCTATCCAGCCTGGATGACAGAGTGAGAACCCAACTCAAAACAAAAACAAAAACAAAAAAACTCAAAGGAGCTCATAACTCAAAAAAAAGTCCTTCAGCTTTATGCTCTCGGAGGCAACTAGCACTTTAAGTTCATAAAGAGCAACATGAGAAACTCACGTCTTGATTAAGAGCCAAGTGTTGTTAGACTGTGACAAGACATATTAAAAGTAAACACAGCCTAATAAACTGGGTGCCTACAATTGCTACTTAAAGTCTGCCCTATTGGACACAGAGTTAAAGTATCTCATCTGGTACTAGCCTGTATCTAACATTTTGTTTTGTTTTTTTTGAGTTGGAATCTCACTTTGTCGCCCAGACTGGAGTGTAGTGGCACGCTTCTGGCCACCGCAGCCTCACCCTGCTGGGCTCTGGCGATCCTTCCGCCTCAGCCTTCCAAGTAGCTGGAACATTTAAAAATTTTTTCAGAGTCACAGACTTACAATAAACCAAAGAAAAGCCCAATCACTATTTATATATAAAGTATTTATTTTTATGCACATATTTACCTACAAAATTTACAGAAAATAAAAGCAGAATGTATAGAAGACCCTCTTAAGACTTCTTAGGAGCAGAGGGTTTTATTGCTGCAGTTCAAAGAATAAAATTTTATACATGTGAAAGCTAAGATGAACACATTTAAGTTAAATGACAGCCTTATTAAAAAGTTATCCTGTTACTGAATTTTCAACTTTATGTTAAATGAAATTTAAGATTGTTCATGAAATAATTTAAACCTTTTCAAAATCTTCTAATAAACAGGTAAAAGGCACCTTCAGTACTTTAAAATATTTACAGCAATCCCAATCGTTTAATTTTAAGGGCTATTATAGTACACGTGGCTATTATGCATACACAGTATGTCATTAACACTCTAAACAGTGAGAATCGCAGACTCGAGTTTGTGGCACCGCTCCCATGTTGTCTTGGGGGTGGCGTAGGATGATCAATTACACCCATGTGAATACTGGTGTACCAGCATGCCTTCCACAGCATAAAATACAGTTATCTAACACAATGACTATCAAATTCCCAGATAATACATAATTTATAAGTAAACTTGTACATTCACAAGCCTTTGGGGTATTTCAAAAATTATTTTAAAAAATATTTAACATTAAATGAAAATAATGAACTGAAAAATAGAACCACAATAGTTGATGAGTTCCATATGTGGTTTAACAAAAAGTGTTTCTGAAAACATCTCTCATTTCTTACAATGTAATGAAGATGAGTCTTCCTAAGCAGAGTTCGATGTTTTTCCTGCAGTATGATGAGAGAGAGGTGTAGGAATGAAAGGCACACGTAACAGCCATCCTAAGAACTGGGGGTGGCAGGCAGATGTTCCTGAAACACTGGCGCAGAACCACATCCACATGACGTTTCTCTTTGTTTAACATTGGCATTGATTTGTTATTTACAGTAGTTTGCAAAAATACATTATAAAAACTGAATGAGGTTTTGTTTCTAAGTTTAACTTAGTAACATACATACAAACATACTTCATCTGCAAAGACCTTTGCAGGATCTGAAGTACTAAAGTGACACTAACACTGAAACACAGGTGATCAGAGGTACCAAAGCACTGATAACGTGAGTCGTCCTCCAGACCGTCTGGGTAATATTGCACACTTCTCGTCAATCGTTGCTGTGACCTTCACACAGCCAGTCGCCGAAGGAACCCTTTATGGCTTTTGCTGTATCACTTATTTGAAAAGAGGCTGTTTTAGGGCCCACAGAATGAGTGCAGACTGTCATTGAACATGAGGCCTAGGTTTCAAAATCAGTTTTCCTGTCTGTGAAAATTGAAAAAAAAATTTTTTTCAATACAGTTTTATTAAAAATACCACTTTTTAATACATCTTAAAAGGTATTTTCAAAGAATCAGAATATCTCTCTATACTCAAGTCAAAATTAAAAAATACTTATGCTGGCTGGGCTTGGTGGCTCAGCCTGTAATCCCGCGCTTTGGGAGGTCGAGGTGAGTGGATTGCCTGAGTTCAATTAGCCGAGCATGGTAGCACGAGCCTGTAGTTCCGGCTACTTGGAAGGCTGAGGCAGAAGGATTGCCAGAGCCCAGCAGGTTGAGGCTGTGGTGGCTGGGAGTGTGCCACTGCACTCCAGTCTGGGCAACAGAGTGAGACTCCAACTCAAAAAAAAAATACTTATGCCATCAAAGTTTCCTTTGTGTGGAGCTTTCTTTAATCAGCCAATTCATTTAGTGAATAAAATCTCACCTGTATAGATTTATGCCTCTTACCCAATGATGTTTACAACACATAAATAAAACTATGTACTCCTTTTCCAACAAGACCCTCATGTACTGCTGGTGTTCAGTACAAGGTGGGACAGCTGTTGGACAGGACCTAAAAAAACTTAAAAAGTGCATACCACATTATCCAAACATTCTACTTGTACAAATTTATCTGAAGGAAGCTAGATGCCAGTGTAAAGATGTACACATAAGGGCTATCAATGCATTCATTCAACATTTATTGAACACCTGTTGTGTGACAGGCTCTGTGTGATGTGCTAGGCATCCAGGAAAAAACCAGCACTGAGTTTTTCTCCATGAAGTGTAAGATCTAGTGGAGAACACAATGTACACAGCATGCAAAATGGGGGAACCACCATATGTCCAAAAGGTAATTAAATTATGATGTACCATGAGATGGGACGGTGTGCAAATAAGCAAAACGGAAGACCTCAATTGACATCATGCAAGTAAAAGGATGAGCCCAGGACTTGTACATGGTTCATACTCAATAATCGGCCATTCCTAAGTTCTAATGATGAGTCAAAGTACAAAGTGAGAAAAGTTCTTAACATCTTCCTTTTAAGAAAGGTAAATGAGAAATACAAAAACATGGTGGTTACCTTTGGTTGATGAGATTCAGGCAATTTTAGTTAATGTATTTTATTTTTATCCTTAGGCCATAAGTGTTGGCAGGATTCTGGTTACCTCTCAATTCTCATTTTCTTAAATTTTGGTAATTCCTTGATATCTTGGCAGATCTTTTATATGAATTATTCCACTGTTAATATTTGTCTGGGTATAATTTATACACAAAATGTTAAAATCTCATACAGCTTTATTTATTTATTATTTATTTTAGAAAGCAGGACTTATTGAGAGGACAGAAAAGCTCCCACAGTAGGAGGGGACCCAAGAGGGTTGCCCAGTTTTATGTTTTGTTTTGCTTTTTTGAATCGGAGTCTCACTGTTGCCCAGGCTGGAGTGCAGTGGCATGCTCGCGGCCACTGCATCCTCAATCCACTGGCGCAGGTGATCCTTCTGCCTCAACCTTCCAAGTAGCTGGAACTACAGGCACACGTCAGCACGCCCAGCTAATTTTTTGATTTATTCTAGAGACAGGGTCTCGCCAAGGTTGCCCAGGCTGGTCTTGAACCTAGGATCAGGCAATCCTCTTGCCTTGGTCTCCCAAAGTGCTGAGATTATAGGCTTGAGCCACTGTACCCAGCCGTGGTTTTATGAGTTTTAACAAACATATATATTCATGTAGCCACTGCCTTGATTATAACCCAGAAAGTTCCTCCATGCCCATTATAACCAATGGTATCCCCACTCCCACAAATACAAAATCACTTATCATAGATTAGTTTTGTCTGTCTTTGATCTTCAAAGAAATAGTCATGCAATGTGTCTTCACATCTGCTTCTTTCTCTCAATGTGCTTGAGTTTCACTCATGTTACTGCATGTTTCAGTAATTTGTACCTTTTTATACTGCTAGGTAGTATTCTACTGCATGAATATACAATTATTTGTTTATCCACAATTTTAATCTATTTTAAATTACACTAGTGAGGCATTATTGTAATTTCATTATATAAAATTCAAATGATACAGATAAGCTAAAGTCACTCTTTCCATCTACCTTAAACTCCAGTCCTCTCTCCAGAATAAACCGTGTTAGCATTAATTCTTCTAGATCACTTTTTCTTTTTTTGTGTGCTGGGAGTCTCAGTCTATCACCCAAACTGGAATGCAGTGGCATGATCATCTCTTACCGCAGCCTCAACCTGCTGGGCTCTGGTGATCCTTCCGCCTCAGCTTTCCAAGTAGCTGGAACCACAGGCATACGCCACCACACCTGACTAATTTTTTGATTTATTTTTGAGATGAGGTCTTGCCAAGTTGCCAGGCTGGTCTCGAACCTCTGGGCTCTGGACTCTGACAATCCTCTTGCCTTGGCCTCCCAAAGTATTGGGATTACAAATCGCGCCTGGTCCAGATGATTTTCTATAGATTTACATTTGCATACATAAACAACAAAAATGTGGTGTCTAACGTGCAGGTAAAATGTATTTTAGGATTTGTTTTGAAATAATCCAATGAGAGAGGAATATAGGCAGGGGTAACAGAACAAAATGGCTAAGAGTTGATTACTGATACCAGTGAATGGATAACATGGGTGTTCATTATACTCTTTAATTATATATGAAAATTTTAATAATTAAAACTTTTAAAAAAATGTACCAAATTAAGCTGGGCTCGGTGGCTCAGCCTGTAATCCTGCGCCTTTGGGAGGCTGAGGTGAGTGGATTGCCTGAGCCCGCGGGTTTGAGACCCATCTGGGCAGCAAGACCTCATCTCTACAATAAATCAAAAAATCAGCCGGGCGTGGTAGCACATTCCTGTAATTCCGGCTACTCGGAAGGCTGAGGCGGAAGAATCGCTGAAGCCCAGCAGGTCGAGGCTGCGGTGGCCGGGAGTGGCCACTGCACTCCAGTCTGGGCGACAGAGTGAGACTCCAACGCAAAAAAAAAGTACCAAATTGAGCTGTTTGGTAGTTTGCTTTTTTGCATCTATCTTGGAGATATTCCACAGATTTACTTCTAAGTTCACATAGAGATTTACTTCTGGCTTTCTTTTATTTTCAAAATTAGAGACAAGGTCTCACTATATTATCCAGGCTGGTCTTGAACTCCTTGGCTCAAGAAATCCTCCCACCTCAGCCTCCCAAAGTGCTGGGATTATAGGTGTGAGCCACCCCGTTTGGCTAGTTCTGATTTTCTAAGATGTGGTTACACCATAGTCTATTTTTACCACTTTTCTGTTAAAAAAGTAAAGGCTGTTTCCATATTTTTCACAACCACAAAGGATGTTGCAATGAACAACCTTGTGTTGTTTCCTTGTATGCATGTGTGATGGTGCCCCCTGCCTGGGTGAATGGACAAAATAGAATGGTCATCATGAGACAAGCACATTTTACATTTTAAAAATGATGAAAAACTGCCTTATGAAATGGCTGTACTAGTGTATGAGTGTATCTATTTCACCATAACACTGTAGTTATCAAGATATTTAACTTTTTGGCCAGGTGCTATGGCTCATGCCTGTAATTTCAGCACTATGGGAGGCAGAAGAGAGAGGATCGCCTGAGGGTTTGAAACCAGGCTGGGGAAAATGACAAAACCCAGTCTCTACAATAAATCAGGAAAAATTAGCCAAGCGTAGTGGTGCATGCCTATAGTTCCAGGTGGGAGGATCGCCTGAGTCCAGCAGGTCAAGCAAGGCTGCAGTGGCCGTGAGTGTGCCACTGCACTCCAGTCTGTGCAACTGAGTAAGACTCTGACTCAAAAGGAAAAAAATATATATTATATACGTCTACTGGCCATTTGTATTTCCACTCCTCTGATATGACTGTACTTTACCCCATTTTATTTTATATTTTTTGAGTTGGGATCTCACACTGTTACACAGGCTGGAATGCAGTGGCACAAGCAGCCTTGACCCTTTGATCTTTCCGCCTCAGCCTCTCAAATAGCTGGGATTACAAGTGTGTGTCATCACACCCAGCTAACTTTTTGTATAGGTGAGGTCTCACTATGTTGCCCAGGCTAGTCTCAAACTCTTGGGCTCAAGCTCCTGCCTCAATCTCCTAAAGTGCCTGGTCTCTTTACCCTTTTCTTACTGGTTCTCAACAGGTCTTTATGTATTCTGGAGACTCTCTGCCATCATTTACCTCATAGAGACTTTCTAATCACTACTTAATTTCTTGTTTCTTGCTATACAGAGTTTTAAATGTTGGTATAACCAAATGTATCCAACTGCTTCCATTATGGCATTTCTATTTTGAGTCTTTTTTTTTTTTTTTGAGTTGGAGTCTCACTCTGTCATCCACGCTGGAGTGCAGTGGCATGCTCACAGTCACCCCAGCATCAACCTGCTGAGGCCCGGCGATCCTTCCGCCTCAGCCTTCCAAGTAGCTGGAACTACAGGCGTGCGCTACCACACCAGGCAATTTTTATTTTTATTTTTTATTGTAGAGACGAGGTATTGCCAAGTTGCCTGGGCTGGTATTTGGGGTCTTAAGAGGACTTTATCATGGCTGGGTACAAAGTGGGAGGACTACTTAAGCCCAGGAATTTGAGATCAGCTTAGGCAATGTAGTAAAACTCTGTATCTACAAAAAAAAAAAAAAAAAATTAGTCAGGCATGGTGGTGCACACCTGTAGTCCTAGCTACTCAGGAGACTGAATCAGAAGGATCATCTGAGCCCAGGAGGTCAAGGCTTTAGTGATCCATGATGGCGCCACTGCATTCCAGCCTGGGCAAGAGTGAGACCCCTTCCAACTAAAAAAAAAAACAAACAAAAAAAGAAGTCTTTATTCTGTTCCAAGGTTATAAACATGATCTTTTATATAGAATTTAGTTTTTTCTTTGAGTTGGAGTCCCACTGCGTCACCCAGGTTGGAGTGCAGTGGCATGCTCACAGCTACCCCAGAGTCGACCTTATGGGCTCAGGCGATCTTTCTACCTCAGCTTTCCAAGTAGCTGGAACTACAGGTGCGTGCTACCATGCCCAGCTAATTTTTTGAGTTACTGTAGCAATGAGGTCTTGTCAAGTTGCCCAGGCTGTTCTTGAACTTGTGGACTCAGGCAATCCCCTTACCTCAGCCTCCCAAAGTGCTGGGTTTACAGGCTTGAGCCACTGGGCCCAGCCAGAAATTTAGTTTTTAACTGATATGAAGCAGAGGTCCAAATGTTTTCCAAATGACAGCCAATTGTTTCAACGCTACTGAATAAGCTGTTCTTCCCTATTGATTTGAAATACTATCCTTATTCTTGGACCAATTTTTTAAAAAACTGTGTGTTCAGTCTTTATTCTCTTCCATTGATCTGTTTGTCTTCCTGCCCTAAGACTTTTCTTTATTCTAATTTTCTATAAGTATTATTTGCTTAGTGGTTTTTAAAATTCAAGGTTAAAACACTTTTACAAATAAAATAGGCCGGGTATGGTGGCTCATGCCTGTAACTCCAGTAATTTGAGGGGCCAAGACAGGAGCTCTGCTTGAGCCTGGGAGTTCAAGACCAGCCTTGGCACCACAGTGAGACCTCGTCTCTACAAAAAATAAAAAAATTAGCTGGGTGTAATGGTATGCGCCTGTGGTCTTAGCTACTTGGTAGGCTTAAGCTCAGGAGTATGAGGCTGCAGTGAGCCATGGCTGTGTCACTACACTCCAGTCTGAGTGACAGAGTGAGATCCTGACTCAAAAAAATAAACAGATAAGCAGATCAAAATAGAACCTACTAATCCAGACTGTGAGACATCCTTATAATATACTGGCACATGATCTACTTTATTTTTTTATTGTTTTTTTTTTTTTTTTAGAGACAGGTCTCACTTTGTTGCTCAGGTTCTGTCTCAAACTTTTGGCCTCAAATGATCCTCTCATCTTGGCCTCTCAAAGCACTGGGATTACAGCTGTGATCCACTACACCTGGCCCCATGACGTACTTTAAAATACATTTAGGTTCATATGTTTGTCATCCACAAAGTAATCTATGCCACTATTTACAAATAACACACACAGAATGTCATTTGACAAATAACAGTTTATAAAACCAACATCCACTGAGCCATTTTTGGCCAATAATGACCACTGTATTTCACTGAATCTAAGACTGCTTTAATTATAAGATGCATCAAGATTTTATGTCATTAAGAAAGATTAAACTGTCAGCTGGGTGCAGTTGCTCACGCCTGCAATCCCAGTACTTTGGGAGGTTGAGGCTGGAGGATTGCTTGAGGCCAGGAATTTAAAACTAGCCTGGGCAATATAGACCCTGTCTCTACAAAAAGAAAACAATAATAAATACAATTTTAAAAATGCTTTTAAAAAAGTCAGGCATGGTGGCTCATGCCTGTAATTTCAGCACTTTGGGAGGCCGAGGTGAGATGACTAAACCCAGGAATTTGAGACCAGCCTGAGCAATATGGTGATACTTCATCTCTACAATAAAATAAAAAAATTAGCTGGGCGTGGTGGTACATGCCTGTAGTCCCAGTTACTTGGAAAGCTGAGGTGGAAGGATCGCCCGAGCCCAGCTGGTAGAGGTTGCAGTAGCCATGATCGTGCTACTGCACTCTAGCCTGGGCGACAGAGACTCTGACTTAAAAATAAATAGTCAACTCTGCTAATCTGTTAGAATACACCGATCAGATGCATCTCAATGGCAGAGATGTTAAAATGTAAAAACATTGTCTTAGAATCGATTTCCACTATTAATTCCACAAAGACAATTTACTGTTAACAAAATGTCTGTTTTTCGAAAGCCAAAAATTTTAGTCCTTTCATGCAGATATGATTTTCCTAGAAAAAAATACTTACATCATCACAAGACATATTGTACTCTGCTAATACTGTTCGACATCGAGCAGCTATACTGAATAAATATGGTCAAAGGAAAATGTCTCAAGAGTAAGTTTTTAAAAATCACCTAGATCATTGAGAAGGTACTTTAGTTCAGAGACTAAAACTCAATCCGTGGAAAGGATACATTGATGGTGCAACAACTCTCTTGTGTATTCCAGCAAAGAATAAGCCTATGAGAGTGATGCAGCTAATGGTGAAGAAAGGGTGATTCCACAACGATGTGAAGAAGGACACCTGGAAAGAAAGTGTGAAATAGAAAAACATCAAATATCTCTGAACAACTGATTCCTACTGTCCCATTTGGACATAAATATATGTAATATTTTTATTATCTAAATATGAGGATTTAAAAACTTCCATTAATCTTAGTTCTCTGTATTGCTATGCTGTCAAAATAAAAATAAAGTGTATGCTTTATATCTTCTATATAGCAAGACAACATAACAATATTCCCTCCATTCACTTCAAATACCTGAACCGTTAAAAATTCAGTTCTGTGGTCCAAAACACAACCATATCAAAAATATTTACTGAATTCTATGTTGAATGAATGAAAATGAGACCGCTGGTCTCAATAACAAGTGAAATGTGACTAAATATCTTCTCTGGTAAAAACACTTTCTTAAGAGAGGATATAGAAATAAAATGGAATAAAATAAATACAGTAAGCAGAGCAAAACAGAAGCTTCTAATCAAGACTGTGAGACACCCTTATAATACACTGGGACATGATCTACTTTTATTTTTTAAAATTTTTTTATTTTTGAGTGGGAGTCTCACTCTGTCATCCAGACTGGAGTGCAGTGGCTGCTCCCGGCCACCGCAGCCTCAACCTGCTGGGCTCCGGCGATCCTTCCGCCTCAGTCTTCCAAGTAGCTGGAACGACAGGTGCGCGCTACCACACCCAGCTAATTTTTGATTTATTGTAGAGATGAGGTCTTGCCAAGTTGCCCAGGCGGGTCTCGAACCCGTGGGCTCAGGCAATCCACTCACCTCAGTCTCCCAAAGGCGTGGGTACTTTTATTTTTTTAGAGAGAGGGTTTCACTCTGTTGCCCAGGCCTGTCTCAAACTCCTGGTCTCAAATGATCCTCCTGCCCCAGTCATTTGCAATCTAGTCCTAGTCTAATTTGCATATCCTGCCCCACTGCCCCACATGTGCTAGCTGGTTCACATTTCCTCTCCACCTTGCTAACTCCTACATATCCTTACAACACTGAGCTCCTATATGCAACCCAGATTGGATATGAGATATTATGCTTGTACAGTACCAGTACACTTAGTTTATAAATTTGTCTTACTTTTTGTCATGTAGAATACTGTCTTGATCACTGTAATGTAATCTGTATTTGTGTACCATTCTTTTACTTTAAAATTTTTAAATAAAATGTTCAATACCCATTAAACCCCCCCCCCAAAAAAAAAAACTCAGCTCCAGCACCCTTCCTCCCTGCAGAAGAAAAAATGAGTTTGCTTTTGAAGTTACTGAGACTTAGATGGCCACAGGATATCCAAGCAGGGAAAGACGATGAGTAGCTAACCATTAAGAACTAGATATGGCTAGTGGTGGCTCAAGCTTGTAATCCCAGCACCTTGAGAGGCTAAGGCAAGGATTGCCTTAGCCCACGGGTTCGAGGCCAACCTAGGCAACATGGTGAGACCTCATCTCTACAATAAATCAAAAATTAGCTGGGCGTGGTAGCACATGCTTGTAGTTCCAGCTACTTGAAGGCTGAGGCAGAAGGATCACAGGAGCCCAGCAGGTTGATGCTGGGGTGGCTGTGAGTGTTCTGCTGCACTCCAGCCTGGGTGACAAGTGAGACTCCAACTCAAAAAAAAAAGAATTAGACATAAAGAGAAAGCAGGGGCTAATTTTCAGGTCTGGGCATAACCAGATGACAGTAAAAAATGATAATACACAATTCTAGGAATATACAAAGGGATGAGAATTCAAGATCCATGACTGAAATAAGAATGGGCACCGGAACAGAAATGTAAACTTTTTGGTTATTTTCTTTGTGACGCCAAGCATGTGTGTGTATATATATACACACACACATACTAACTATATTATATAATTTATGTGCAACCCAAGACAACAACTCTTTACTCAGTGTGGCCCAGGGAAGCCAAAAGGTTATACAATAATGATTTAGAGCATCTGAAAAAAAAAACCAAAAAAAACAAATGGATGAGTAACTAGTTGGGAGCAACACAATCAAGCTGAGACATCCCACTCCACACTCACCCCAAGATGCTCAAGTTTTAAGAAAGAGAACTAAACATGTGTATGTGTTTTAAGAAAGAGAAAAGCACCAAGCAGATGATCCGGCATGGTACTGAATAAGTAAAAGTTTGTCAGATGAAGAAATTAGAGGCAGAAGGGAAGAAGCTCCCAGAAAGATGATATCCCCAAAAAAGGCTAATACCCCTGAAGGGTGTCTTCCTAAAGCTTCTAAGGAGTGTAACTCTCACAAGCCAGCTGTTCTATGTGGCCAGCACAATGTCAGCATACATGGTGGTGCTCTATGTCATCGTTTTAACAAGCCCAGTCAATATCAGCCCTCTTTCCTCCATGGCAGCAATCAGTTGCATCCCAACAGTTCTCCCCAGATCAGGCACTCATGCACTCTCTAGCTTGCAATATTCTGGAAGCCACTGACTTCTGAGTTGGCAATGCCTACTACAGACACAATTGCTGGTTACACCTCTTTTCAGGTGTGGGGTTATTAAATACTGACATATGAAAAGTCAACCCTTGGGCTAATAGTTATATTCTCACCTAATTTAGAAAATTGTATTAACTACATAGTTTTGGGCCTATTTCAAATTACATTTAATTCTGTGTTTTATTAAGATCTCAACTAGCTGAAATCAGCTTATATTTTTCCAAATTAGAAGTCAGACTCATTTCCCAAGGCAGATCTTTTTCAATCTTCTTACCAGCCTCCTTCCACTCTTCCCCTAAAGATGAGTACCAAGTGCAGCCTTAAGATCAGATTTTATAAGTGAACACACAGGAGAGTTTCCTGTCTGCCATGAAAATCCTCCATTAACATAAAATCCCATCACCAGCCTCCCTTGCTTCCTTTCCCTTTACATCTCACCTCAGTGGATAAAGTCAGGAGACTATATACTAAATAAACCTCTGGCTCTCTGAACCACCATTTAGACTCATGACAAAAGCCTTCCCTTTAGTTTTTTCTTCTGTATAACCTAAAAGATTATATAAATAAAGCTACTGAAAGTAGTCTATTAATTAGTTTAAGAAGGGTGAGAAGATTTTTTAAAGAGTTGTTAAAATTACATCACTACTACCTAAATAAAACTGCACTGCACTAGGGGAAAAAATTTTCACTGAAAAACTGCAGATCACTGCTTCTTTAATAAAAAAGTCTGGGTTTGAAATTAAAGCACAAGTTAGTAGAAAGAGGTAGAAATTTGAGAAACATGCTATCAGCTTTCATCAAAGGATGCTTCAAGAAATAACATTATGAAATCTGTAATTGTATTGGTATAGGAAGATGCTTGCACAGTGCCCAAAGGGAAATCTCTTTATGGTTCTTATATTAAACTGCAGGCAGGAAATTTTTTTTAAAAGATAACTGCTGGGAAAGAAAAACTTTGCTAGCTCAAGGAACTGATAGAGTGTTCTCCTGACAGACAATGAAAACCATAGACTTAATCATGACTACAGTGATTAGGTAACTCAGAGACTAATTCGTAATTCAATTCCAGCAATCATGGTGGACACATGGCCTATGTACCAGTGACTTGGTTTCCTTCCTGATCTTGACCTCCTAGTCTGTTTTGTTTGTTTGTTTGTTTTGTTTTGAGTTGGAATCTCACTCTTGTTGTCCAGGCTGGAGTGCAGTGGCACACTCACAGCCACCACAGCCTCGACCTGCTGGGCTTAGGCGATCCTTCCGCCTCAGCCTTCCAAGTAGCTGGAACTACAGATGTGTGCCACCATGCCTGGCTAGTTTTTGTGATTTATTTTAGAGATGTCCAGGCTGGTCTCAAATCCTCGGGCTCAAGCAGTTCTCTTGTCTCAGCCTCCCAAAGTGCTGGGATTACAGGCTGAGCCACTGTGCCTGGTCATCTAATCTGTTTTTATCTAGTCCTGACTTTCTATCACTTTTTTTTTTTTTTTTTTTTGAGTTGGAGTCTCACTCTGTCGCCCAGGTCGGAGTGCAGTGGCATGCTCACAGCTGCTACAGCCTCGACTTGCTGGGCTCAGGCGATCCTTCTGGCTCAGCCTTCTAAGTAGCTGAAACTACAGGTTTGTGCCACCACGCACAGCTAATTTTAAAAAATTTATTGTACAGATGAAGTCTCATCACATTGCCCAGGCTGGTCTCGAACCCCTGGGCTCAGGTCTCAAACTCTCTTGCCTCCGCCTCCCAAAGTACTCAGATTTAGGAGTGAGCCACTGCACGCGGCCTATACTTTTGTCATATTTGTTTCCTGTAAGGTCATCTCAAATACTTTATGGGATGAGGGAGTGGTATTAACAGAGTTATCCCATAAGAGAAAATGTTATTTTATAATTTTTTAAAAGCTGGCACTGATAACACTAAATGAACAAAAGAGAACAAAGAGAATGTTCATACTGAAATAAATAAAAAATGAGATATACACAAAACTATGTAAAAAGGACAAAAATTCAAAAATGAATGTAAGTGGAGCAGTCTTTCTCAGGTCTTTCCCTGTAAATATATATAATGATATCACTACTAATAGTAACAGGTAGCATTTGACTAATACTTTATAATTAATAAAGCACCACAATATCCATTATCTCCTTTAGTCTGCAAAATATTTAAAAACAAAACTTCTACCTTTTGTGTCTCAGGATCTATTAACCAGTTCCAGGCACCAGTAGCTGTACAGACAGATACCACTATAAGAAGCACTAATGAAAGACAAACAAAAATTAGTAAACAAAATACATGCTTAATATTTGATACCATCACCACCAGTTCCTTAATAATTGACAGAAAAAGAATACAGTATTTTATCAAACGGAAAACACACGGACTGTATCAGGAATTAGGAGACTTGCCATTTGACCTTGAGGAATTAAACCTTGTGAACCTTAGTAATGATACTGTCTTCCTTATTACTCAGTCAGGATGCATGAAGACTAATGAAATTAAAAGCAGTAACTCAGTAAAACCTCAATATAATATTTTTATATTATGTAACTTTCACTGTGTTTTGTGCTGATTTTGCAGATCTTATAAACTCAAATTTTAAAAAACACTTTATTTTTCTAATGTAAACAAACCAAACAAAGACTCCTCTCTGAATGCACTGAGAAGTCTGATTAAAGAATTCTGCCTTGCAGACAACTGCCCACTGCTGAATTAAACAAAAGGCAGTGTAGGGAGTATGGAGCCAATTTAAGGACTTAAAGGAAGGTTGGGTAGAAATTACTGCCAGTAGGACTTGTAAAGCCTTAATTATCTAGAATTCCTTGTGATGTTCTGTTAAAAGAGGTAAACTGAAGGGGGAAAAAAAAAACCTCCTTTAAGGTACGTTATTAATAACGGAATCAAAATATCAAAATGATGTTCTGAGCCCAGAATAGATTAAACTCAATTTCTTACAATTCTTTATTTCCAGAAATATATATGATCTATTACGCAGCCATGTTTTTAAAAAGTGAAACGAAAGCAAAATCAGTACAACCGAAAGGACCTTATGCACACCCTTTTATTTGACTGGCACGTTAACCAAGCTGATGTTGTTTACATGTAAGCACTAAGATCATGAGTCAGAGAAAACGTAAAGTGTGTTCATTATACTACATTTTATAAGATAGGACAGCATCATGTACATTTTAAAAGATTCTCAAATAACAGTGAAACAAAGATTTGGGGGATAATTCCTAGGTAAAGCAAAGAACCTGAGAAAATTATTATTTGTGAATTCTGACCAGTCGGAATTTTCACAGCATACAATTAAAACTTTGCAAATAGATTTAATAAAAATTACACAAAAAGTCATGACAGAGAAGAACATCCCAGACTTCAGTAGTGCTCTTTTAGTCCTGCAAACTGAGTTATACTTTCAAATAAAGTATATCCTCAATGTGTGTTACTGTACTTCCTTACCGATAGGAATTAAATTTCAATAATAAATATCCAAGAAATTACTTCTGGTCCTAGCCAGGGCATGCCTGTAATCTCAGCACTTTGTGAGGCTGAGGCAGAAGGACTGCTTGAGCCCATGAATTGGAGACCATCCTAGGCAACATAGTGAGAACTAATTAGCGGGGCATGGTGGTCCACACCTGTAGTACCATCTACTTGGGAGGTTGAGGTGGAAGGAATGCCTAAGCCCAGGGCGACATAGTGAGACCAGGCACAGACAAAGACAGACAGACAGACAGACACACACACACACACACACACACACACACACACACACACACACACACACAGAGTCACAGATTAGCCAAGCATTTTGTTTGATGATCTCATCACATATTTGTCCACATTTTCCATATTATTTCGTGGGGCAGTAACCAGAATTTGTTCAAATTGTATTATATGATATTCATGGTATTTATGAATAGACAGTAAAAATGTGAATTTCTTTTCTAGGTCAGGCTTCAAAGCAGCACAATCATGCTCTGTTAAAAATCAACTAAGGGTAATTTATTTTATTTTAATTTATTTTTTGAGTCAGAGTCTCGCTCTGTTACCCAGGATGGAGTGCAGTGGCACGCTCACAGCCACCGCAGCCTGGACCTGCTGTGCTCAGGTGATCCTTCTGCCTCAGCTTTCCAAGTAGATGGAACCACAGGCATGCGCCACCATGCCCAGCTAATTCTTTTGACTTACTGTAGAGACAAGATCTTACCAAGCTGCCCAGGCTGGTCTTGAACCCCTGGGCTTGGGTGATTCTCTCACCTGGGTCTCCCAAAGTGCTGGAATTACAGGCATGAGTCACCGAATCCAGCCAACTAAGGGTAATTTAATAACAATGCAATGATACATTAAGTAATATGCTTGTAAAAAATTATTATTTTGTTTTAGCCGGGCTTGGTGGCTCAGCCTGTAATCCCGCGTCTTTGGGAGGCTGAGGTGAGT